>NW_020837950.1:2803091-2829749 GCF_003676395.1 Aethalodelphis obliquidens | reverse complement strand
GTCCCCTGCATCGGCAGGCGGACTCTCAACCACTGCGCCACCAGGGAAGCCCAGCAAGACCTTTTTTGATCCACCTCCTAGAGTAATGGAAATAAAAACAAAAATAAACAAATGGGACCTAATGAAACTTCAAAGCTTTTGCACAGCAAAGGAAACCATAAACAAGACCAAAAGACAACCCTCAGAATGGGAGAAAATATTTGCAAATGAAGCAACTGACAAAGGATTAATCTCCAAAATTTACAAGCAGCTCACGCAGCTCAATATCAAAAAAACAAACAACCCAATCCAAAAATGGACAGAAGACCTAAATAGACATTTCTCCAAAGAAGATATACAGATTGCCAACAAACACATGAAAGAATGCTCAACATCATTAATTATTAGAGAAATGCAAATCTAAACTATAATGAGATATCATCTCACACTGGTCAGAATGGCCATCATCAAAAAATCTACAAATAATAAATGCTGGAGAGGGTGGGGAGAAAAGGGAACCCTTTTCTTGCACTGTTGGTGGGAATGTTGGTGGGAATGTAAGTTGCACTGTTGGTGGGAATGTAAGTTGATACAGCCACTGTGGAGAACAGTATGGAGGTTCCTTAAAAAACTAAAAATAGGGCTTCCCTGGTGATGCAGTGGTTGAGAGTCCGCCTTCTGATGCAGGGGACACGGGTTCGTGCCCCGGTCTGGGAAGATCTCACATGCCGCGGAGCGGCTAGGCCCGTGAGCCATGGCCGCTGAGGCTGTGCATCTGGAGCCTGTGCTCCGCAAGGGGAGAGGCCACAACAGTGAGAGGCCCGCATACCGCCAAAAAAAAAAAACAAAAAAAACCTAAAGAACTAAAAAAACTAAACCCTGAGAAAACCATAATTCAAAAAGAGTCATGTACCAAAATATTCATTGCAGCTCCATTTACAATAGCCAGGACATGGAAGCAACCTAAGTGTCTATCAACAGATGAATGGATAAAGAAGATGTGGCACATAGATACAGTGGAATATTACTCAGCCATAAAAAGAAATGAAATTGAGTTATGTGTAGTGAGGTGTATGGACGTAGAGTGTGTCGTACAGAGTGAAGTAAGTCAGAAAGAGAAAAGCAAATACTGTATGCCAGCACATATATATGGAATCTAAAAACAGAAAATGGTTCTGAAGAACCTAGGGGCAGGACGGGAATAAAGACACAGACCTACTAGAGAATGGACTTAAGGACATGGGGCGGGGAGGGTAAGGTGGGATGAAGTGAGAGAGTGGCATGGACATATATACACTACCAAATGTAAAATAGATGGCTAGTGGGAAGCAGCCGCATAGCACAGGGAGATCAGCTTGGTGCTTTGTGACCACCTAGAGGGGTGGGATAGAGAGGGTGGGAGGGAGACGCAAGAGGGAGGGGATATGGGGATATATGTATACATATTGCTGATTCACTTTGTTATATAGCAGAAGCTAACACAACATTGTAAAGCAATTTTACTCCAATAAAGATATTAAAAAAAAACATCTGGCCACCTCTCTCCATCTTTACCGCTTCCATTCTGATCTCATCTATCATCATCCTGTGCTCATATTATTACAAAAGCCTTCTAAACCAGAATCTCTGCTTTCACCCTTGTTTTTCATGCAGTCTTTTCTCAATGTGTCAGCCAGAGCGATCCTTTTAAAATACAAATCAGATCATGACACTTTCCTGCTCAATACACTCCAAAGTTTCCTCACCTAAAATCAAAATTAATAGTGCCCTCCAAGGCCTTACATGGTCTGTCCTCATTTCCTACTGCTCTCTACCTTGCCCACTCTGCTCCAGCCACTTTGCCTTCCTGCTGTACCCTGAATATGTTCTAATTTTGAAGGCTTTGCAATGGCTGTGCTGGCTCCCTGAATCTCCCTTCCCCCAGGTCTCTGCATGATTTTCCCCCCGTCTCCTTCATCTCTGTGCTCAAATGACTACCCTGACAGACTATTTAAATTGCTGCCCACCCCTTCCCCACAGCACTAATCCTGCCTACTCTGATCTACCTTTTCTCTTTCCATGTCACATTTATCACTTTCTAACATATTATGTAATTTACTTATTTATTATCTTTGAATTTATTTTCTCTCTCTGCTAGATTATAAACTCTAAAAGTAGAGGAATTTTTATCTACCTTTTTTTGGGATATATCCTAAGTACCTAGAACCACACTTGAAACATAGTAGAGGCTCATATAAATATTTGTTGAATAAATGAATTCATAGCAGGCTTATTTGTGGGTTGAATTGTTGAAGGCAGTCCGCGTATCCATCCCTGGGACAGCAGATGACTAAATGTTGATGTTGCATATCGTAAGATCTGTAACACAATACAATGTGCAAAACTAAAATGCACATGTACAAAAGCACATTATTCATTTTGCAAACACACGTACATACAAAAACACATATAACATGTTAGAATGGATGGTGATGTGGAAGGGAGATAAAAGGTAAGAAGCAAGGAAGGAAGGAAAATGGAAGGAAGGAAAAGAATGGAAGGGACTTCCCAAGGACATCTTATAATAATACACCATGAAACGAGGAATGTGAATTAATTCCACACTAGGCATGGGAGGTTAAAAAAATAATGCACTTCAGCTATTTTGCTAACTCAAATTGCTCTTCACCTTCACAAATCAGAACAGAGAGTGTTTTCTGTGATTTCACTCCTCAAGTGGGGAATGTGCAGTTCAGGGTGGGTAAGTGATACAGGAGTTAAGCCTGAGAAGACCTTAGACTGTGATGCTCTGTGCCTTGTTCAGGGGTGTGATGCCCCTTGTCTATAAGGGACTGTCTATAAGTGAGCATGCAGCTGAGTCAGCCGACTCTGCAATTAGTTTATTCACATATTTTAGCTTGTCCCAAGACTCATATGTTTTCTGCCCTTAGCATTCACTGTTTCTCTCCCTCTTATATCTCTTACAAATAAAATGTTTTCAATTCAAAGACAAAATTCTCATTTAAATTTCTTTTTTGCTGCTTACAAACAATGGTGGGGTTTTTGAGAGTTTTGAAGTTACCTACCTACGCAAAACAATGAACAACTGAATATAACAAATCCCAAAGAGGCCAGTTGTAAGAGGCATTGAACAGAAAGCACTCAGTCCCATGTGGTTCATATAATCTGGAATTTTCCTGGAATAGAGCTTCATGTTTCTCTGAACAGGAGACATAAGAATTTGTTATGAAATTCTCCTCTTCTGACCTGCATGGGACAAACATTTTGTTTCGAATAAAACTTAGCAAGTTCTTATCCTGTCCAACTTTTTGGTGTGTTACTATTTGGCATTATTTTTTTTAATATCCAAAAGCCTAAAAGAAATCATCTACCACCTTCCATAAAGAGATACACGAAGGAGAGGTGGTCAGAGAAATGAAGCAAATCTCTGCTATTTAGGAAATGACAGCATGCCCTAGGGCTGGGACTGTATCACCTGTGTATGAAGTTCATTCAAGGCAGACCCACTGGGAGATGGGTCTGTGCTCTGAAAAAGAAACAACCAGGAAAGTCACAGGTGAGCTCTGACCGTAGATTTGGAAACAGGTTAGGACTGAATCAGAAGACTCTGCCAGTGAAGATGGCGACAGGAAATAGAACTCATTCGCAGAGAATGGGTTGAAAGGTCTCCAGCATTTCTCCTGCATGGTGCTTAGAAAGCAAGACTTCCTGAGGTTTTCAGGATAAATGGGCCAGAAACATATGGATGATATTTTCTCAGAAACTCAGATGTTTTTCACAGTGAAGTGCAAAACTGCTCTGAAAATACACACCGGAGGTTACCCTCAGTCTGCAAACCTTCCAAATGTTTTCTAAGCTATTTTGCTGATGTTCATAACTAAGGGGATTTATAGAGATGATTACTTTCTGAGCTCTGATAATAAATAATAATAAATGGTGGCTTGTCAACCCTCCTAGGCAATTTCCCTGGACTGAGCATGATTGGCCAAGCCCAGAGCCCCACAGCCTGGGAAGAATTTCTAAAAAATGGAGGTTATCGCCTCTTCTTCTTCCTGCTCTCATGACCCCCGTTCTCCTCTCTTGTTCTCCAGAAAGGGTGCCGGGTGTGCAATTTACAACAGAGGGAGGATTCCTAAAGAGAGAGCAGGTCATTGGTTCGTTCAAGACTTTCCTCACGGGCTTCCCTGGTGGCGCAGTGGTTGAGAGTCCGCTTGCCGATGCAGGGGACACGGGTTCGTGCCCCGGTCCGGGAAGATCCCACATGCCACAGAGCGGCTGGGCCCGTGAGCCATGGCTGCTGAGCCTGCGTGTCCGGAGCCTGTGCTCCCCAACAAAAAACTTTCCTCATGAATTTATTTATCCATCCAACAAGTATTTATTGAACACTTCATATGAGCCAGGCACTTTTCCAAGTGCTGGTCATTTCCCCTTCTCTGTGATGAGGATTGTATTCTTTTCCTAGGGCTGCTGTAACAGAGTACCACAGACCGGGTGGCTTAAATGACAGAAATGTATTGTCTCCCCGTTCAGGAGGCCAGAAGTCCGAAATCAGGGTGTTGGCAGGATTGGCTCCTTCTGAGGGCTGTGAGAGAATCTGTTCCATCCCTCTCACCTGGCTTCTGGTGGTTTTCTGGTGATCTTTGGGGTTTTCTGGCTTATAAACATTATCCTGACCTCTGCTTTCATCTTCACAGACATTATGCCTATGTGCACGCCTGTCTCCAAATGTCCCCTTTTTATAAGGACACCATTTGTATTAGATTAGAGTCCACCCTGATGGCTTCATTTTACCTTGATTACCTCTGTAAAGACCCTATCTCCAACTCAGGGCACATTCTGAGGTACTGGGGGTTAGGACTGCAACATATGAATTTGGGGGACACAATTTAACCCTTAACAGGGACTAAACGATATCAGACTGGCTGCCTGTGTTTCCCTTTTATCCATCCACCCCCTTTTAGCTACAGAGGTGTAGCTCCTTTGCATACCCTGCTCTCCCAATCCTGGGAAGTAGAAAATCTATCTAGAAGGTGCATTTGGACCTAGCAATCTCTTTAGTAGCTTCCTGAAAAGACTGTGATAAAGAATATACCTCCCAATTTGATTCAGAAAACTAATGGGTTATATGGAATTCTCGTTCCTCTTCTAAGATAGGAGACAGAGGCACAAAGCCGGGTGGCAGTATTGCCTCAATGTCCCGGACTACCAGCATTATTTTGCATTGAGTAAAATATGATTTGAATAGAATTCTCTTCCTCTAATCAACAGATCATTATAATTCAGTTTGCGGTTGGGGGGAAGGTGAATTTATCAATACTAACATGTTACCCAAGGGAAAGAAAACCGTTCTAAAATATTATTTTCAGATATCTTCAGCCAGTGCTAAATAGTTGTATTACACTCATATAATCAGGGAATTTTATTTGATTGATATTTTATTTTTTAGAATCAGGGAATTTTTACACCAAAAAATAGCTTTAGAAATCAACTAAACATTTCATTAAGGAATCTATGTTTCACTAAGGAGAGAGGTTTACTCAAGGTCACAGCCAAGCTAACTCTCACCACGTGCCCGGTGTGTGCTAAGCACACTCAGTAGACATCTGGTTTCTCTGCATGGCTAGTACGTGGTGGAGCTGAGACGGAACACAGGGACCAGACTCCAGAGCTGGATGCATAACCACTGCACAGTAGTTGCTTAGTGGCAGGGCTGGGCTTTGCGGCCAGGCCTCCTGAACGCAGTCCAGCGTTTTTCCACTGTCCCACCCTGCTTCCTATCTTGCCTTTGCTCTATCTACACTCTGCACACAACTGCTAGAACAAATCTCTGACAGGTGCAACCTTAATCATAACTTTTTCTGCTTATACTCCTGCAATCTCTTGCCTACAAAGGGGTGGTACAAATTCCTCACCTGATCTATTGAAGGCCCGTGACAAAAATTTTCAGCCTTGTTTCTGAATGTTCCCTGTGTGCACTGCTAAACTCTTCAGCCAACTTGGCACTTCTCTATAAGAGGCCTGTCTCTTCTGCCCTTGCCCAGGCTCTTTCCCAGGCCTGGACTTCCCTCCCTCACTTTGTGTTAGAATAGTCTAAATCCTTCCTCTGTGTACTTTTTCTTGTTCTTCTAACAGATGTAACCTTCTGGGTCTGAGGCTGCTGGTTGTCTATCAATATCCATTCCCCTTCTTCTTTTAGAAAGAGAGGCTCTGAGCTTTAACTAGGCACACAGATCCCTGGAAGGAAGATGTTTCCTCGCTTCTTGCATGACTTGGTGTGGCCATGTGATTCGTTCTGGCCAAGGGTCTGGGAGCAGAAGCAAAGTGTGCAGTGATGGTCACAACTGAGAGGACACAGGGACTCCCTTCTCTCTCCTCCTATGGCATGAAATGCAGACCCAGTGGATACAGTGGGCACAATGCCATCTTCAACCATGCAGCTGAAGGCAACACCACCAGTGATGGCACAGCCAAGAATTAAAAGGAGCCTGGTCCCCAACACAATGGAGCTGGCATATCAGTCCAGGGTTGCCTACATTTGGACGTTTATGTGTGAGAGAGAGAAGTATTGCCATCTCGTTTAAACCACTGTTTGGTTTTCGTAATTCTTGGTTCTCTTCGTTATAGCAGCCCACATTTTCTAGATGAATGCATTCTTGCTTCTTCCTCCTGCAGCCTTGGTGTTTTTCCTAGGACATGTCCTCAATTTACCTCTATTTAGAAAACATGGGATTTTAAGTTGGATAGCCCCAGCTTTAATTCTAGCTCCACCACTTATCAGCTGGGTGACTCTGGGCTAGTGACTTAGCCTCTCTGAGCTTCAGTCTCCTTATTTGTAAACGTGGAGTAACTTTCCACTATTCTGAGCTGCCTCTCCAGGGTGATTTTCATCAGGCGTGGGGACACCGTGAGTCACTGTTCTCCACTATAGGAAAATAACAACCACAGAAACCAAAATGTTCACATCTGCTCCTCAGGCATCCTCTCTCGTGAAGTCAGCTGGAAATGCTAACATATTCTTCAGTTCTCCCTTGGCTGCTGTCTGGGTAGAGCCTCTCCCCTCTGTCTGTGGATGTAAGGCTATGATTCACCCTTCTTCTATCCAACTCTTTGCATAAAGAGATTATTATAATTCCAAGGTCACAGCTCATTGTTCATATACACATTGATGCTTAGAGTTACAAGACACTTGAGGGTTGCATGGTCAAATCTTCTCTGTCAAATCAATGGGGTCCCGCAAGGCCCACATTCATCCACAGCCAGCCTCACCAATGATCATCTTGCCTCCACAGAATGGTGTCCACTGTGTCACACGGCAGCTTGTCCTGTTTCTCAACAGCACAATCATAATCAAGTTCTTTTTGATATTTTTACCCTGTGTCATTCCTGGAAGGCTCATCACTTAGGAATGTTAATTCCCCACACATGGTGGGATATTTGAGGACTGGGCCCAGTAGAAAGTGAATCTAATTCCTTATATACATCCTCAATAGTGTTTGGGAGGAACTTAACTACGATCCTTCTTCCTCTGCTATCTCACATATGGCTAGTGTTTTCCAAGTCTTTTTGATCAAGCACCTCTGTCAGTAGAGAATTTTTGAGCATGCATCTCCCAAGATACACATATTTATTATATAATAATAGATGTGCTGCTGCGTTAACATATTATGAAATAAGACACATACAAAGCTAGATGTTAAAGGAGATAAGAAATATAGAAGTGGAAGTTCAAATATTTTCTAGCCACATACCAAAGGACCATCTCACCTATCCCTGGACTCCGCGTCTCACTCTTGGGAAGCTTCTAAGCTACACAGGATGATTTTCCTCACCAGTGTGTGAGCTCCGTAGGCGGGCAAAGATTCTGTCTGTTTGCTGCTATATCCCATGGTTTAGAACAGTGTTTGGCACACCAGACACACTGAGTAAATGTTTGCTGAATCAGTGAGTGATTCCCAAACCTTTATTTATAACATAAACTCCTCATTTCCAACTGTCTACCAGACAGCTTTACCTGCATCTCCCTGGATACTTTAAAGCCAACACAGGCCAAGCTGAATTCTGTCTTCCTACCACATAATGTCTCCCTCCACCGAAGTGTCATCTCTCTTTTTTCTCTTCCTACATTACACCTGCACCCATATGGCTAAACTGGCTGGAGTTAAACACAACCAGCCTGACTAAACTGACCTGAGACCATATTATTCAGCCAAAAGGAAGAAGGAAATCCCGCCATTTGCAAGAACATGGGTGGGTCCTGCTGGCATTATGCTAAGTGAAATAAGTCAGAGAAGAACAAATACTATATGATCTCCTATGTGGAATCTAAAAAAGCCAGACTCCTAGAAACAGTGTAGAGCTACGGAGAGCTGGCGGCAGCGAGAATACTGAAACCTGTGAGTACCTCCTGGCTCTTATCTTTGCACTCTCGGCAACGTGCAGAAGGTGACCAGGAATGGAAAAAAATAGGAAGATACACAGAGCTATGTGAATATAGAATAACAACCTTTTTTGTTTTAAAGGAAACTAAAATGTATCCATTTTAAGCTATCCTTCCCCATAGTTGTCTTGTTGCATTATCCACTTAATTTATTGTCAATGATGGCAATAAAAGTTTTTCGAAGTAATGTGGAACTGTCCAGTTTGCAAGTCACATCATAAGATCTTTCATTTAAAAAAATAAGAGAGAGAGTAGAATGGTGGCTGCCAGTGGCTGGGGGAAGGGCTGGGGCTGGGGAACACGGGGAGATGTTGGGCAAAGGGTACAAACTTCCAGTTCTAAGATGAACAGGTTCTGGGAATCAGCATGGTGATTACAGTTAACAACTCTGTAGTATATACCTGAAAGTTGCTAAGAGAGTAGCTCTTAAATGCTCTCACCACACAAAAAAAGAGATGATAATCACGTGCTATGATGAAGGTGTTAACTAAGGTTACTGTGGTAATCATTTCACCATATATAAGTGTATCAAATCAACATGTCCTACACCTTAAACTATAAAATGTCATATGTCAGTTAAATTTCAAAAAAGTTAGAAAACAAAGACCGTATATCTCTTAGGTGAGCACTCGCAACTGCCTGGCAATCCTAATACATCTGCCACCCAACTCGCTCTCTCAATATAACAGCTAGGGACTTCCCTGGTGGCGCAGTGGTTAAGAATCCGCCTGCCACTGCAGGGGACATGGGTTCGAGCCCTGGTCCAGGAAGATCCCACATGCTGTGGAGCAGCTAAGCCCGTGTGCCACAACTACTGAGCTTGTGCTCAAGAGCCCATGAGCCACAACTACCAAGCCTGAGTGCCACAACTACTGAAGCCCGCGCGCCTAGAGCCCGTGCTCCGCAACAAGAGAAGCCGCCACAATGAGAAGCCTGCACACCGCAAGGAAGAGTAGCCCCCGCTCGCCGCAACTAGAGAAAGCCCGCGTGCAGCAACGAAGACCCAGTGCAGCCAAAAATGAAAATAAATAAATAAAATAAAAATAAATGAATTAAAAAAAATATCACAGCTCCTCTTTATACTCCCCCTACCCACCTCCGGCCTCTCAAAATTCCAACATCCCTTCTACTTCCTCACTCTCAGCTTTATTTTCCTTTCCTTGCCTTTATTTTGCTGTACTTTACTCTGCTTTATTTTCCTGAGAAAGTAAAACTAACCAGAGAGGACTCTTTCTGGTAGGACCAGGCACCTGTTCCTCCACGTTCTGCCGTTCCTCCTCTTACAACAGGTGGGATCGTACTTGTTCCTAAGTCCAACCCCTCCACTGTGCACTGCATCCCATCCTCCTGCTTAGTCAAGGGTTTGACTCCTGCAGTTTGCTCCGCTTTCTCCTGTATCATTAGCTTTCTCTTCTCTATTGGATAATTCCCATCTGTACATAAATATGCTGTGAAAATAAAACAAGATCAAATCCCCTTGACCTCTTGTCCCCATCCGGCTCTCACTTCAACTCTCTGTACTCTTTTAAAGCAAATCCTTTTAAAGCATCGCCGAAGGGCCTTCTCTTCACTTTCTCACCTCTCAGTCTCCTTGTGTTTTGTCACCACCACTTTGCCAAAATAGCTTCTGTCAAGGTTGCCAATCATCTCCGTCTTGCCACGTCCAGTGGTCAATTCTCAGGTCTCATTTTACTAGACCTCTCAGCAGCATCTAGCATAGAAACTCACTCCTTCTTTCTGGAAATGAATTTCTTCACTTGGCCTTTGGTACACCACCCTTGAAGTTTCTTTTACCAGCACTGTCATCTCCTTCTCAATCTCCTTTACTGGCTGCTTCTTCTCCACTCAACTATTATCATCCTGAGTGAACAAGAATCAGTCCTGGCCCACCTTCTCTTTCCAATCTGTATTCAGTTCCCTTGTGACCTCATTCAATCTCATGACATCAAACACCTTCAAATTTTTATCTCCACCCAAACCTTCCCCAAGAACTCCAGACCTGTGTGTCTAGCTATCTTCCCATATTTCCTCCTGGTTGTTTAATAGGCTTTCCAAGTGAAGTATGTCTGAAACAAAACCTTTGATTCCCTCCTCCATTGCCTTAAAACCTATTCCTTCCCAACTCTTCTCAACCTCAGTAAAGAGTACCAACATTCACCCATTTTCCCAGGTGAAGAACCTAGGAGTGATTCTTGATTCTGTTTTCAATCCATCAGCAAGTCCTGAATTTTCCCACCCTCAAAAAGGCTATAGCTACTTCTCAACGCTCTCACTGCTACAACCCAAGTCTCAGCTGCCACTTTTCTTTTGCCTTGACTACTGCTTCCATTCATGCATCTCTAAAATTCATTCTAGGGGCTTCCCTGGTGGCGCAGTGGTTGAGAGTCCGCCTGCCGATGCGGGGGACACGGGTTCGTGCCCCGGTCTGGGAAGATCCCACATGCCACGGAGCGGCTGGGCCCGTGAGCCATGGCCGCTGAACCTGTGCGTCTGGAGCCTGTGCTCCGCAACGGGAGAGGCCGCAACAGTGAGAGGCCCGCATACCGCAAAAACAAAAAAACGAAACAAAAATAAAATAAAATAAAATTCATTCTATACTTCACAACCAGAATAATTTAACAACAACATCAACAAGAAGAACATAAGTCAAATTATGTCTCTCCCTTACCCAAACCCATCTAATAGCTTCCCATCACATTTCATATGAAATCCACACTCACCGTCATGATGGGCAAAGCTGTGAGAATCTAACCCCTGCTACCCACCTTTTTCCTGTGACTTTACTGAGCTCCAGCCACACTGACCTTCTCACTGTTTGTCAAACAAGCCCCCCTTGTTTCAGTCACAGGCTCTTTATGCCCACTCTTCCCTCTGCCTGAATATCTTTCCCTCCAGATCTTCACGTGGCTTTCCTGTGCCCTAATGATTCTTGGAGAATCATTCCTTGTCTCCTGCATAAAATAAACATCATGCTCCATCTTTTTACCATGCTTTATTTTTTGTCATAAGGCTTAACACAATCTGAAATTCTACTATCTCTTTGTTTACTTATTTATAGACTCTTCCACTTGGGCTTTTCCTATTTTGTTCAAAGCCGTACTCCCAGTGCCTAGATTAGTGCCTGGTACATAGGAGGTTCTCAATAAATAGTCTTTGGATGAATTTATATATTTACCTTAATTACCCAAAAGACACTCGGAAGAGTCATGCTCATCTTTTTCTGCTCAAGCCAGTCCCCTCTCCACCCTCCGCCATGGGTCATCAAGTCTTTAGAATCTCCTACTCCAATGTCTCTTAAATCCCTCCTCTTTGTCACACCCAGAGTCACTCTGTAGATCTTTGTCATCTTTCAACAGTTCTACTGAGTAACCTCTGAAGCTGGTCTTCCTAGCTCCCCGCCAACCCAGTTCTTTCCCCATAGGACTTCCAGAGAGGTCTTCTTAAAACATAAATCCCATCATGTCTCTCTTCTGCTTAACAGACTTCAATAGCTCCCCATCACCCAAAGAAGGAAGTCAAAACTCCTTAGCTGGACATGAGCTGGAGTTGGTCCACATTTCCAACCTCATTTCATGCATCCATTTCTCCTATTGTACCCTAACTACCTGTAGGTCCCAAACAGGCATGTTCTTTTGCTTACACTGTTCCCTGTACTTGAGTACCTTTCCCCTTTTCTTCACCTAGCTACTTACTACTTATCCTTTGAGATTAAGTGCAAAGTCACCTCTTTGAGTCAGCCTTCCTGGTTTCTGTATACAGATGAAATGAATTGTCCGATCAAGAGATCAGAGCTCCTGGAGTCAGCACTGTTAGTTTTTCTAGGGACAAATTTTACAGGATTTTGTTTCCAGTGGGTAGGCTTTGTTTTCTGTTTATCCTAATTGAATGGCCCGTAGGCCACATTCTGTGAACAGTATGGGTGTTTGCACGGGGGCCACCACCACCAAAATCTGATTGTGAAATGGTTTTTAAAATTACCTTTGGGGCTTCCCTGGTGGCGCAGTGGTTGAGAGTCCCCCTGCCGATGCAGGGGACACGGGTTCGTGCCCCGGTCCGGGAAGATCCCACATGCCGCAGAGTGGCTGGGCCCGTGAGCCAAGGTTGCTGAGCCTGCGCGTCCGGAGCCTGTGCTCCGCAATGGGAGAGGCCACAACAGTGAGAGGCCTGCGTACTGCAAAAAAAAACAAAAAAAAAATTACCTTTGGACATTTGAAATATGCTTTTTAAAAAGATCAGTAAAAATACACATTTCTCCAAGGCAGGCTGCCTTAAGTAATCAAGCCCCCCCCACCCCAAGACGCCAGGTGCATCTTAGAATACAGTCAAAACTTGCTTGGAACTTAAGGCAGACCTCGGACTGTCAAAACCCATCTTGCTGGTTCTAAATTAAGGATCAAAAAGGAAAAGGCATTTTTCAAAAGATTCCAAAACAGTATTTGGATAAGATCATTGAGAAGGATTCATGAACCTGTGAACTAATTTTTTTTTAAGAAAGGGGACATACACAGGGAGGTGTCAGGGGAACTGGGTAGTTCGTTAAATTCATTATAAAAGTGGGTGGTTACTAAGTGTCCATCGACAGATGAATGGATAAAGAAGATGTGGCACATATACACAATGGAATATTACTCAGCCATAAAAAGAAACAAAATTGAGTTATTTGTAGTGAGGTGGATGGACCTAGAGTCTGTCATACAGAGTGAAGTAAGTCAGAAAGAGAAAATCAAATACCGTATGCTAACACATATATGTGGAATCTAAAAAGAAAAAAAGAAAAAAATGGTCCTGAAGAACCTAGGGGCAGGACAGGAATAAAGATGCAGACGTAGAGAATGGACGTGAGGACATGGGGAGGGGTAAGGGTAAGCTGGGACAAAGTGAGAGAGTGGCATGGACATATGCAGGAAGCAGCCACATAGCACAGGGAGATCAGCTCGATGCTTTGTGACCACCTAGAGGAGTGGGATAGGGAGGGTGGGAGGGAGACGCAAGAGGGAGGAGTTATGGGGATATATGTATATGTATAGCTGATTCACTTTGTTATACAGCACAAACTAACACACCATTGTAAAGCAGTTATACTCCAATGAAGATGTTAAAAAAAAAAAAAGAAGTGGGTGGTTAGATGGCCTCCCAAAGTCGTAAGGCTTCAATGAGATAATGTACCTAAAATACCGTGCATCAGGCTTACCACAGAGTGGCACTCAAGAAATGTTTGACCCACCCTGCCTTTTCCCTTAAATGTCCCCACTATTTGCTGCAGCCCCAAATATTCTCAAGCCACCTGGCCTCCCAGAAATGACAACATCACTTTTCTGATTTCATAACAAGCAGGGCCACCATATAACATTTGTGGGCTCCTTCCTCATGATAATATCAAAATGAAAATTTTTGATAGAGCTTTAAATACTGCAACATTTTATTTATTTTTTCTTTCAGGCAAAACGTCATCGATTTTTAGAAATCCTACAATTTCCATTTTTTGCTGCTGTGAGATAAAATAAAAACCTTTTTTACCCCTGAAAGTTCTTTTTTTTTTCCTTTTGATTTTAAAAGAAATGAAAACACTTTGGTGGGCCCTAAAAGCATCGTGGGCCCCAGGGGCTGTGCCTAATGTGTGAGTGGCTGAGAGAAAGAGAGAAAAGGGAAAGCAGCTTGAAGCTGCATGAGGAAGGGGTCTTGATTCCATGGGAAGTTGTACTCGTCCCTTCCCCTAAGTGGGTTTTCCCCACTCCCAGCCCCCTCATCCGCTCTAGAGGGCTGGCATAGGGAGGGATAATATCATCTCTCTCCCTTGAAACTAAAGGAAAAATAAAGAGGCAGCCTGTAATGGGGTCGGTAAGTGTTAGCTAATGTGAACCAGAGCAAAGGCTCATCTAACAAGGAATGAACTCTTCCCAGGCTCACATACCCAGGCCTTGGTGTAAGTCCTGCCCCTGGGCATCAGGAATGAATGCCCGCAGCCCCTCCAGATGCCCAGGAAGCCACCCACCCGCAGCCCAACCTCAGGGGCCTCATGTCACAGCTCCTGAGAGCCAGCTGCCGTGTGTGGCCAACAAACCCAAAAGGATGAGCCTGCTCTGGGGGATAGGTGATTCCTGGACCCCTGGGGAGTGTCGGAAGAGATGAACTGCCCACTGAGGGGGACCCTCTAGCCACTTTCCTGCAGCACTGGGCTCCCCCCAGCATCTCTAGAGAATGTCATGGATGAGTGCTTCAGAGGGAGACAGTATGGACAAAAAGCTTCTGGGACTGAGCTAACTAACCACAGTAGCCTTCTTTTCAACCCTCCCAAAGGTCTCTGGAAGTCTCTTATTGCCCTGGAGGATAAGTCTTGGTGACTCGCTAACATGCTTCCTAACTAGGCTCTTTTCCTGGTATCTGGGGGAGAGAATAGTGAGGAAGTAAAGGAAATAGATTGTTCTACTAATAACTCATCTTGTCTTTTCATTTCAGTTCCTTTGTTTTATTATCAGTTTATTAACAACAGGCATGATATCCAATCATTCATTCATTCATGCAACAAGTGTTCACTGAGGATCTGCTATGTTCCAGGCACTGTTCTAGGGATTTGGAATACAGCAGGGAAATAAAGACCCCTACCTTTGTAGGAGCTGATATTCTAGAGGGCAGAAAAGACCAAGAAACAATAACATAACACCGTAGTTTATCATCTCTAAGATTGCAATGATATAAGATGTATCATTATTCTGTGTGCCATGAAAACAGGACAGAACGCTAATACTCACTGTCAATTATTTTTAAAAATCCTGATTTCATGTATGTTAGAATGTGTAAAAAATGGTGCAACTTAGAATTGATTACCTATAGTAGATAAATTATATAGTGTATTAGGTGATTATGAGAAACAAAAGCAGAGCAGGCAAAGAAGTTTTGGGAGGAGGAGTGGTGACATTGAACAGACTTGAAGGAGATAGGGCTGTTAAATTTTTATGACTATTTTTTATAGCTCTTTTAGGTTTACGATAATATTGAGAGAAAGGTACGGAGATTTCCCATATGCTCCCTGCCCCCCTACACATGTAGCCTCCCCCATTATCAACATCATTCACCAGAGTGGTACACTTGTCCCAGGATGAACCAGCATTGATACACCATAATCACTCAAAGTCCACTGTTTACCTTAGGGTTCACTCTTGGTGTTGTCATTCTATAGGCTCGGACAAATATATAATGACATGTATTTATCAACATAATATCATAAAAGGTAGTTTCACCATCCTAAAAATCCTCTGTGGTCCATCTATTCACCCTTCCTCTCCATCCCACCCCGGCAACCACTGATCTTCTTTACTGTCTCCATAACGTTGCCTTTTCTAGAGTATGTTATAGTTGGAATCATAGAGGATGCAGCCTTTTCAGATTGGCTTCTTTCACTTCGTAATATGCATTTAAGTTTGCTTCATGTCTTTTCACGGCTTGATAGCTCACTTCTTTTTAGCACTGAATAATATTCCATCGATTTTTTTTTTAAAACAGCTTTGTTGAGGTATCGTTTACATACCATAAAATTCAATGAATTTAAGTAAATCTACAGTTATGCAAACATTACCATAATCCAGATTTAGAACATTTCTTTTTCTTTTTTTATTGTGTAGGAACACTTCACGTGAGATCTACCCTCAACAGTTTTCATATGTGCTGCACAGTCCTGTGAGCTCCAGGTACTGTTACACAGCAGATCTCTAGAACATATTCATCTTGTAGAACTAAAACTTTATACTCATTGAACAGCAACTTCCCATTTCCACCTCTCCTCAGCCCCTGACAACCACTCTCCGCTTCTATGAGTGGAATCACTCAGGCTTTGTCCTTCTGTGACTGGCTTTACTACACTTAGCATATCTTCCAGGTTCAGCCATGTTGTTGCATGTTGTAGGATTGCTTTCTTTTTTGAGTCTGAATAGTATTCCATTGTATGTATATGCCACATTTTCCTTATCCATTCATCCATCCATGGACATTTAGGTTGTTTCCACATTTTGGCTATTGTCAATAATGCTGCAAAGAACATGGGAATGCTAATATCTCTTTGAGATCCTGATTTCAATTCTTTTGGATAAATATCCAGAAGTGAGATTGCTGAATCATTTGGTGGTTCTATTTTTAATTCGTTGAGGAACCTCCATACTGTCTTCCATAGTGGCTGCACCATTTTACATTCCCACCAACAAGAGTTCCAATTTCTCCACATTCTTGCCAACACTTAAGGTTTCAAAAATATAATAGCCATGCTAATAGGTGTGAGGCAATATCTCATGATTTTGATGTGCATTTCTCTGATGATTAGTGATGTTGAGCATCTTTTCATGTACCAACTGGAATAGTGGCTATTTATTGAACAACCATGAGATCTGTGGGAGCAGAGATCATTTTGTTCATTGCTCTGTCCCCACTGTTAATGAATCTGACACGTGTTAGGTACTCAATAAATATTTTTTGAATGAATAAACCACCACGTGCCAGGCACACCACAGATATTATTTCCAAATTCTTATCAAATCAGAGGTAGGCATCAACATCCCCATTTTATGGATAATGAAACTGAGACTTGGAATAATTGCTCAAGATCACATAGTCAGGCAGGGGGAAGATATAGGACCCAAAACATGGGTCTCCCTGATGTTAACACACAGACCTTTCCTCTACACTTCACTGGCTTCTCTGCTGCTGGCCATTTTAATATCATTTTAGTGCAAAAAACCAAAGGCAAATTGGGACAGCAGGCAAGCAAGACCCCTGGATAAAAAAACCAGACTCACAGAAACCAGAATGAAACCTCCAGGAATAGAAAACCCAGTCTCGGAAATGGGTGTGAATTGCAGAGTTGCAAGCAGGTTGGCTTGTTATCTCAGATCTCAACTTCTAGCTGCCTTCACTTTAAAATAAATTATATCGGTGCGTTAAAACTCCCCACCTCAAAAGAGATGATGATTATAAAAATCTTTTCTCCTCTCTGACAGTTTTAGCTCAATCCGTTAAAACACAACTGTTAAAAATAAACTGACTTTGATACTTTACAACGTGTAAGGCCAAATAACAATGCATGTGGAAATCTACCACAATCTTTCTCAGACTTAGTAGGACCTCCAGTGTATAGAAAAACATCTTGGGTAAAACCCGTTAAGCCAATATTGGCTTAATTCAAAAGTATACCTAATTTGAAACAACTGCTTTTTCCATGGTCAAGTGGGTACCCTATTGTTCTTTAATAAAAACAACAGAAAGTCCAAATTAAAAGTCAATTTCTCCCCTAAGAAAGCTATGTTTCATATTAACAAGGCTCTACTGAAAACCACTCATGCTATGAGCAGGGGTCTCCATCATTACCCCATGGTGGGAGGATTGTGAGTGGTTAGCCAAGGTCCTGAAAGACTTGAAATTTTGCTTTCAAATGTGAGGGAATAATTAAACTTGGTTTGAACAAACCGGCCTTTGGAGCAGTGGAGGCAGAGATCAGAATGTAAGTACCAAAGGCCTCGATCAGGCGAATACCCAGCATGGATCCTATGTACCAGTAGCCATGCTATTTTTTATTGCGGGAGAATACTCCATTGTGTGACTTGACTTGTACGATGTTTACTTATCCATTTTTGTGGTGATGAACATTGGGTTGCTTTCAGATTTGAAGTATTATAAGTGAAGTACTGGCTACAGCCAGGGACTGGGGGAGGAGGAGGTGGTGTTTGTGCTAAGGACTGAACTCTGTTCCCCTAAAATTATGTTAAAGCTCTAGCCTCCAAAGTGACAGTATTTGGAGACAGAGCCTTTATAGAAGTAATTAAGGTTAAATGAGCTCCTAAGGGTGGGGCCCTGATCTGATAGGATAAGTGTGCTTGTAAGAAGAGACAACAGAGAGCTCTTTCTCTCAAGATCTCTCTCTTGGTGCACAAAGAAGAGGTCGTGTGAACACACAATGAGAAGATGGCCATCTGCAAGCCAGGAAAACAGCCCTCACCAGAACTCAACCATGCTGGAACCCTGAACTCAGACTTCCAGGCTCCAGAACTATGAGAAATGGGTCTCTGTTGTTTACACCATACAGCCTGGGCTATTTTGTTATGGCAGCCTGAGCAGAAAAAGAAGGGTAGATTGGGTGTGAGCAAGTCACTGACTAGACAGGGACACAAAGGAACTTTTCATACGAGGGTGAAGGAAACAGTCTGTATCTTGATCTGACTAGTAGTTACATGGGTAGATACATAGGTAAACAGATTTACCTAACTGTTTCAGGTTTGTACATTTTTATGTATGTAAAGTTTACTTAAACTTCAAAAAGTCCTTCCTAATTCTTAGTCAGTTAAGCCTGCTATAACAAAACACCATAGACTGGGTGGCTTATGAACAATAAAAGTGCATTTCTCACAGTTCTGGAGGCTGGAAGTCTGAGATCAGAGTGCCAACATAAATGTTGTGGGCTGTCTTCTGGGTTGCAGACCTCTTGTATCCTCACATGACAAAGGGACCAGATATCTCTCTGGAGGCTCTTTCATAAGGGCACTAATCTCATTCATGAGGGCTCCACCCTCATGACCTAATCACCTCCCAAAGACCGCACCTCCTACTACCATCACTTTGGGAGTTAGGAATTCAACATACAAATTTTGGAGGGACACAACATTCAGATGTTAGTACCAAGGGAATCTGCGTTTCAAAAAGATACCAATATAGTCCTCATGCCTTTGAGCAAGGCTGGTAGGAGGGAAATTGATATATATTATTTATGTCTGATGTATTTCTATACATATTTGCCTGTAATAAATGACACAGGGGATGATACAACTTGCCTTAGATTGAGCAAGTACCAAATGGTCAAGCTGGATTCAGACCCTGCCCCTTGCCCTAACCACTGCATCTGATGGTAAACCCATTCAGCCAAGGGAATGTGCAGGAAGGACACCCGGAAGCATCCAAGGCCGCAGAGTAGGCAGGGAGGCCTGAGGTCAGGAGGGCAACTCTGCGGGACACAGAGCCTGAGGTACCCGCTCTGTGGGACACCCTGCCTGTGCTACCCCATAGGAAGGTCGCTGAAGCAAGGCTGACTGGAAGGAGCAGGCAGTGAGGAAGCACGGCTCCAGGAGAGGAGCTGCAAAACCAGCTGGGCAGCCTGGCCAAGAACAACAGGAAGCTTCCACCACACCCCTGCTCGCTGCAGCCCTGGCCCAGAGACCGGGGTCATTTTCTCCAAAGGGCCTTCTGCAGATGTTACATAAACAAAACCTCCATTGACTCCAGTCTGAATCTGGCCAAAAATAGCCCACGGGCTTTCCCTCAACTCTGCAGTTCACCATCCCTCAAGGTCCCCGGCGTGGACGGGCTTCTTCCCTCCGTGACCCCATGTGCGGACATCACTCTACAGCATCCCCAAGAGTTTTCCCCGGGCAGCAAAAGGCGGGTCCTTTTGTTTTCCCTGGCAGGCATCCCTCCACGCTCTAAGACCTTTGATGGCTACTGGGCCAAGGGACACATCTCCCCCCACCAGCGAGGCAGGAAGCAGGTTCTGAGAGACAGCTGGGTTGGCCGGCAGCAGGCATGAGAGGGGCTGGCTCGGTCTCTCTTGGTCTCTCTCTGTCTCTGTCTCTTTCCCCATTCCCCTTCACAGGATGGAGTTTGACTGAGAGCCCAAGAGCAAGGTCTCCAGGTAAGAGCACGAGGTTCCCTCGTCAGGGTTTCTTTTCAAGCTTGCTATAGTGATTGAACCCTCTGCTCCTAACATTTTCTCTGAGCTCCTGTAAGCGCCCCTGACTCAATTTACACTTCATTTTGCAGAAAACTGTTCCATCTGTGCATCTGGAGATTCACAGAGCTGTGACATAGCATGGGGTCACCCTGGGCTTTACCACCTCGACACAGGCCCCTGAACTCATGAAGATCTTTCACCCTGGCCCCCTTCGTTGCCCCAGAATCCTAAGTCATAAAAATAACAAAACACCTACAATTTAAAAAAAAAAATTTGTTAAATATTATACTATGTGCCTGATACTATACTAAGCATTTTATGCTGTTTTATTTTATTTCTCATTGAATAGTCCTATGAGGTCGGTACAATGATCATCTCCAGACTACAGAAGAGCAAACTGTAATTTAGAAATATTATAGGACGTGTCAAAGATGCGGCAGAGGTGGAACGCATACACAAGCCTGTTGGGGTAGTTTTCGTGTCTTAGCCACTGCCTCACGTGTCCCAGAACAGTCAGTAGGGGCTTATAGCACCTCTTTTCTACAGTCTTCCTTGTTCAAAGTCTAAGCTACTGTACCTGTTATCGGTGTAATTGATCAATGTTTAATTACACTGTAATTTCTATCAGTGTAATTGTTATCAGTGTAATTACATTGATCAAATAATTATCCAACCAATATTTATTGAGTATGTTATGTTCTCTAGGCAAGATGCTATTTGAGTCTACACAAGCCAAAAAAAGAAAACAGTATGATGTATAGGATGTGAATATTTAGTTCATATTTCATTAACAGTTGTACTTCAGTTGTGAGAGGGTCTTGCGTTTCCTAAGTTGGAGATCCTCAAACCAGGTCTCCAGCCAGGAACTAGCGGGTCCGTCAGCCTGGAGGAGGGAGGGTGGGAAGCATATGGGGAGCTGGGAGGACCCCACCAGATCCACAGGAAAGGTCCACACTCAGACCGAGGGACCAGTGCCAGGACATGGAGATCCATCAGGGGACTTGTGTAACCCAGGAAACCCGGGCATTCAGAGGAATTTAGTTCAGATTCAGATCCTCTCTACTCTGGCAGCCTCTGTGAGGCTGGCTGGTTCCAGGGTTGCTCTAGGATAACGACAGGACTGAGGCAGCTGTGCCCTTAGACCGAGTCAAAGCCTTAGCTTATTATCTAGAAAAAAGCCCTTCCTCTCTGGGTTCCCACAGTTTTCTTCTTTTTTCATGTTATTCATCCCTCCCTCCCTCCCTCCCTTCCTTCCTCCCTCCCTCCCAGAAACATTTCTTGAGCATCTACTATGTGCTAGTACCAGGGAGACAGAGATCAGTAATGTGTACAACATGATCAACAGAATGAACACTGCTGTACATTATACCCGAAAGTGGTTAAGAGAGTAGATTCTAAGAGTTCTCATCACAAGGAAAATTTTTTTTCTTTTTATTGTATCTATATGAGATGATGGGTGTTCACTACACTTATTGTAGTAATCATTTCATGACATACGTAAGTCAAATCATTATGCTGTACACCTTAACCTTACACAGTCCTGTATCTCAATTATATCTCAGTAAAACTAGAAGAAAAAAAAGAAACAAAATATTCATCAACTGCTGAACCCAAGAACAAAGTCTGGTATGTCCATACAATGGAATATTACTCACAAGCAAAAGGAATGAAATATTAATATATACAATATGGAAGAATCTTAAAATCATGAATAGTGAAAAAATCCAGATAAATCTTCTCCCAAGAAGAAATTCTTTTTCTTTTTATTGTATCTTTATGAGATGGTTAAAGTTATCGACACCTGTCACGGCAATCATTTTACAGTATATGGAAATCAAACCATCATGCTTTACACCTTAATCTTATGCAATGATGTACGCCAATTATTTCTCAATAAAAATGGAACAACAAAAAAAGCAATGCAATACAATCTTGACTTCCAGGAGTTCAAACTCTAGTGGAGGAAGTAGAAAAGAAAAATAGTGGTGACGCAGAATATTAAGGGCAGCGATAGATATCATCACAGGCTATGAAAGCATGGGGAGGAGTCCAGACTCAGTCTTCTTGGGAGGTGCTGGTGGTGTGTGTGTGTGCGTGTGCATGTGTGTGTGTGTGTGCCCGCCTGTGCCCTCACACAGGGAGGGAGGGTGAGGATATACGGGGCTTCCAGAGGAGATTGTTGGGGACACTGACTTTCTTCTCTTGTTGCTTCCTTCCATGTGGACACCTTCGCTAGACCACTGCTCCTGGCTTCTTACCACCCCTTTATTCATCTCCCTGGGAGGGAGAGGGATTACTTATCTGATCACTGAGTCCAGGAGAGGGAACCGGGACAGAGTGACTCAGTCATTCTTTGGCGGGGACTGTTCCTTTTGCTCCCCTGTGCTGTAAACTTTACAGAGTCAGGCTTTTGCCAGGAACTTACTCATTGTAACCTTCCCGGCAAAAGCCTAGGAAGTAAGTTCAGCACAGAGGGAGCGCCTGGAAAGCCACCTGGCTCATATACTTAAAGCCACGCTCACCAACCCAGCTTTCATCAGCACTGTCATTTTGATCTCCATTTGCCTTATTGGACTCTCTCAAACCCCGACCTAGGCAATGCTTACTTGGAGTCTGGGCAGACATGTAGATGTGTGTAGCGGGGCGGACACTCCACTCGGGCTGGGCTGAGAGTAGTCTTCACTCCATGTGCCAAATGAGACCAGGATGACCCCGAGCTCTGTAGAGAGAGGAGACACATTTTCAGCGACTTTCTCTGCCTCATCCCCGGCTTTAGAGCTTCCTGTTACAGGATGAAAGAAGCAGCTCAGGACTGTCCTTGCTTAAGAGTCTGTAGCACTTGGACAAAGGTCATGAATGGCCTTCGGTCCAAGCCTGGAACTCCCACTGATGTCCCAGCTCAGACTCTTGGAAGAACTGCCTGTCTTCCTTTCAGTCTGCCTTTATTTTGAAAGGGCCCCTTTTGTGAATGTGTTTTGGCTTATTTTTCTGGAACACCTTTGCCCTGTTGTTTCTCATGCTTGTTGACTTCCTGTGGAGCTAAACTTGGAAACATATTTGTTCCTAGAAGAAAATGCTGGAACCGTATTAACCTGTACCTCTTGGAAGGCCTGTCAGGATAACTGCCCCCTTTTTTCTCAGATGACAAGTTGTTGAGATGCAGAAGGGCCCAATGTGGCAGACCACCCAAAAAGCATTGGCAAAAACCCAGAGGGTCCCGCTTATACACACCCTAGTATTCTCACATCAGACAATGCCCTTTCCTCACTGTTTCTATCAGCTGGTTCCTCAATTGGTAACTGGGCTGGTTCCTTTCTCCCAGGTTTTATGACACCAAAAACTTCAGAGGGACTAATAGCCCAGTAGAGGGAGCTGTGTTAAACAAGTTCCCTGAGTTGAATGTACAATACTTTCAGTTAGCCAAGCAGGTGACCCCTGTGGATATTTTGGAAGCTTCATTTATCAGTAGGTGGTTACCTAGTCAAACGCTCTGAGCCAGAGCAAAGCTTTTGCAAGCCGGTGTCTTGGGGTTTGTGGGCTGCCCTGGAGTTTGCATCTTGCTTCCATCAGCAAAACTTGGTTTGGGCTTAACATGACAGTTGCCACAATTCGACAAGCTTGTAGATTCCAGAGGCAGGGCCTGGCTCCAGTGTAGTGAGGGAGATGGGTGATTCCGCTGACTCTGCACTCACACACCGGGCAGGGCTGCTCATGTTCACGGTCTCCGGAGACAGATCCTGTGCCAGAGAAACCTATCACTTAGGAGGTTTTTTAGCGACTGGCTTCGGAGGCAGTGGCTGGGAAGGAGAGACAGTAATAGGAGAATCTTACAGAAATGTTTGGAACTGGTGTTCATCTAACCCATTAGCTCCTTGTGGGGTGTCGGACTGGGCTAAATTCAAATCCCGGGTGGCCCTCGGTAAAGACTTTTATTGAATAAACCTCGGACACCAAGACCATTATGAAATTGGAAAATATCAAGCAAAAGCAATATGTGTGGTGTGTGTGTTTGGATTTATGTAAGAACAGGAATTACCAAAATGGATTGCAGGTCATAAGAGATAATAATGGCAGAGACAGGAAAGCTGGACAGACTAGCATCTTTGAGGACTCACAGTTGCTCACAGAATTTTTAATGAGCAAACCTGTTGGGAAATAAGAAGGAAACAAGATGGTACATGGGGAGGCTTGGCCACGTCTATTAGTTTGTTAGGGCTGACATAACATAATCCCATAGACCTGGTGGTTTAAAAAACAGAAATTAATTGCCTACGGTTCTGGAGGCTGGTAGCCTAAGATCAAAGAGCTAGCAGGCTTGGCTTCCTCTGAGGCCTCTCTCCTTGGCTTGCAGGAGGCCACCCTCTTGCTGCCTCTTGCCATGGTTGTCCCTCTGTGCACTAGCGCCCCTGGTCTATTTCTCTCCCTATAAAGGACACCGGTCATGTTGGATTAGGACCCACTCTAATGTCCTCATTTAAACGAATTGTCTCTTTAAAGAACTTACAATGATATTCTGAGATACCAGGGGTATCAATGTATCAATATTACGGGGGACACAGTTCAGCTCCTAACACCATGAATGTCTATGACAAGGAAATTGTACTGATTACTGTAAGTAATGCTAGTTGTTATAACAGATAAATCCTGAAGTCTTAGGGCTTACCACCATAAAAAATTATTTTCATCCACATCAAAGTCTGTTTCATTCAGTTAGAGGCGGTGGGGTAGCTGGACAAAGGGCAGTCATTTAGGGACCTAGCAACCATCTTCAACATGCAAGGGACACTTTGGATGAAGAAGTTAGGTGCAAAGTGTGGAGAGGGCACACAACTCTTAGCGGCCTTGACCCAGAAGAGACACATCGCTCTCACTACCACTCCATCAGCAAGAGCTAGTCTCACTCTCCCACCTGGCTGAAAGGGACTGGGAGACGTAGTGTGTATCTAAGCCCAGGAGAGGAAGCAGGTTGGGTGACCACCAAGCCAGTCTCTGCCATAGGTGTGAAGCAAGCCAGTCTCAAGTGTAAAGATGGGCCAGTTGTTTGGGGGAATGGTGACCAGGTACTAGAGAGAGAGTCCAGCAAACATACTGTGGATAGAGGCAGTAAGGGACCCTTCAAGATTCCCAAAGCCAAGATGAACCTTGATCTTGAGAGGAGCTTCCCAACCTTATTGTCCTGGCACACGCAGAAAATGATCATTCGTGTACTGTGTATGAGACTACAGATGAGGCTATTCAAGGCCAGAGGTGAGAGTTCAAGAGGCTCTAACCACTCCAGGGGGCCACCTGGCCATTGTGAAGTAATAAACTGGGGGAGAATTACAAAAGAAACCCAGGCACGGACATTCATAACCAAGAGAAAATACAATGAAGGACAACAGAACAGAATAGCCTAGAAATAAACCCACACGTATATGGTGAATTAATTTATGACAAAGGAGCCTAGAATATACAATGGGAAAAGGACAGTTTCCTCAATAAATGATGTTGGGAAAACAGGACAGCCACATGCAAAAGAGTGAAACTGGACTCCTATCTGACACCATACACAAAAATCAACTCAAAATGGATTAAAGACCTAAATGGAAGGCCAGACACTATCAAACTCTTAGAGGAAAACATAGGCAGAACACTCTATGACATAAATCACAGCAAGATCCTTTTTGACCCACCTCCTAGAGAAATGGAAATAAAACAAAAATAAACAAATGGGACCTAATGAAACTTCAACGCTTTAGCACAGCAAAGGAAACCATAAACAAGACCAAAAGACAACCCTCAGAATGGGAGAAAATATTTGCAAATGAAGCAACTGACAAAGGATTAATCTCCAAAATTTACAAGCAGCTCACGCAGCTCAATAACAAAAAAACAAACAACCCAATCCAAAAATGGGCAGAAGACCTAAATAGACATTTCTCCAAAGAAGATATACAGATTGCCAACAAACCCATGAAAGAATGAATGCTCAACATCATTAATCATTAGAGAAATGCAAATCAAAACTACAGTGAGATATCATCTCACACCGGTCAGAATGGCCATCATCAAAACATCTAGAAACAATAAATGCTGGAGAGGGTGTGGAGAAAAGGGAACCCTCTTGCACTGTTGGTGGGAATGTGAATTGATACAGCCACTAGGGAGAACAGTATGGAGGTTCCTTAAAAAACTAAAAATAGAACTACCATATGACCCAGCCATCCCACTACTGGGCATATACCCTGAGAAAACCATAATTCAAAAAGAGTCATGGGGCTTTCCTGGTGGCACAGTGGTTGAAAATCTGCCTGCCAATGCAGGGAACACAGGTTCGAGCCCTGGTCTGGGAAGATCCCACATGCCGCGGAACAACTAAGCCCGTGAGCCACAACTACTGAGCCTGTGCGTCTGGAGCCTGTGCTCCGCAACAAGAGAGGCCGCAATAGTGAGGCCCGCGCGCTGCGATGAAGAGCGGCCCCCGCTTGCCACAACTGGAGAAAGCCCTCGCACAGAAACGAAGACCCAACACAGCAAGCAAGCAAGCAAGCAAGCAAGCAAG
>NW_020837950.1:2800001-2802991 GCF_003676395.1 Aethalodelphis obliquidens | reverse complement strand
AGGAAGGAAGGAAGGAAGGAAGGAAGGAAGGAAGGAAGGAAGGAAGGAAGGAAGGAAGAAAGAAAGAAAGAAAGAAAGAAAGAAAGAAAGAAAGAAAGAAAGAAAGAGTCATGTACCACAATGTTCACTGCAGCTCTGTTTACAATAGCCAGGACATGGAAGCAACCTAAGTGTCCATCAACAGATGAATGCATAAAGAAGATGTGGCACATATATATATAATGGAATATTACTCAGCCATAAAAAGAAATGAGATTGAGTTATTTGTAGTGAGGTGGATGGACCTAGAGTCTGTCATACAGAGTGAAGTAAGTCAGAAAGAGAAAATCAAATACCATATGCTAATACATATATATGGAATCTAAAAAAAAAAAAGAAAATGGTCAGAAGAACCTAGGGGCAAGACAGGAATAAAGGCACAGACCTACTAGAGAATGGACTTGAGGATATGGGGAGGGGGAAGGGTGAGCTGTGACAAAGCGAGACAGTGGCGTGGACATATATACACTACCAAACGTAAGATAGCTAGCTAGTGGGAAGCAGCTGCATAGCACAGGGAGATCAGCTCGGTGCTTTGTGACCGCCTAGAGGGGTGGGATAGGGAGGGTGGGAGGGAGGGAGACGCAAGAGGGAAGACGTATGGGAACATATGTATATGTATAACTGATTCACTTTGTTATAAAGCAGAAACGAACACACCATTGTAAAGCAATTATACTCCAATAAAGATGTTAAAAATAAATAAATAAATAACAGTTTATAACTAAAAAAAAAAAAGGATTAAAGACTTGAATGTAAGACCTGAAACTGTAAAACTCCTAGAAAAGACCATAGGAGGTAACTCCTTGACGTTGGTCTTGGCAGTGATTTTTAAAAATGGCCAGAGGAACTGAATAGACATTTTTCTTTTCCTTTTTTTTGAATTTTTAAATTTTTTGGCCACACCGTGCGGCATGCGGGATCTTAGTTCCCTGACCAGGGATCGAACCCATGCCCCCTGCAGTGGAAGCATGGAGCCCTAACTACTGGACTATCAGGGAATTCCCTGAATAACCATTTTTCTAAAGAAGACAAACAGATGGCCACTGGATACATGAAAATGTGCTCAACATCACTAATCGGGGAAATGCAAATCAAAACCACAATGAGTTATGACCTCACACATGTTAGAATGGCTATCACCAAAAAGACAAGAGATAGTAGAGTTGGAGAGGGTGTGGAGAAAAGGGAACCCTTGGGACTGCTGACGGGAATGTAAAATGCTGCAGCCACTATGGAAAACAATATGGAGGTTCCTCAAAAAAATTAAAAATATAATTACCATACGGTCCAGCAATTCCCATTGTGAGTATATATTTAAAGGGAATGAAAACAGGATATCAAAGAGATATCTACATCCCATGTTCATAGCAGCACTATTTACAATAGCCAAGACATGGGAGCAACCTACATGTCCACTGACAGATGAATGGGTAAAGAAGATGTGGCACATATATATATACACACACACACAAAATGGAATAGTATTCAGCTGTGAGAAAGAAAGAAATCATGCTATTTGCGAATGGATCTTAAGGGCATGATGCTAAGTGAAATAAGCCAGACAGACAAAGACAAATACTCCATGGTATCACTTATATGTGGAATCTAAAAAAAAAACAACAGTCAAGCTCATAGACACAGAGAGTAGAGTAGTGGTTGCCAGAGGCTGGGGGCTTAGGGAAATAGGGAGAGGTTGGTAAAAGGGTACAAAATTTCAGCTGTAAGATGAACAAGGTTTGAGGATCTAATGTAAAACATGGTGACTATAGTCGAGAACACAGTACTGTATGATTGAATTTTGCTGAGAGTAGTACTTAAATGTTCTCAAAACACAAAAAAAGGAAGTATAAATATGTGAGGTGATGGATATGTTAGTTAACTAGATGGGGAGAATCCTTTCACAACATATATCAAGTCATCACAATGTACACTTAAATACCTTACAATTTTATTTGTCAATTATACCTTAATAAGGCTGAAATTTAAAAAAAAGAGAAAGAAAAGAAAAGCACAATGAAGGAGAAGAAAACGGAACATAGGTTCCTGAACATTGAAGATAGGTTCAATGTTAAAAAAAAATTTATACATGCTATCTTTGGTTTGGTTTAAATCACCTCCACTTTCAATTAACAAATATTTAGCTTCATCTATTAATAAAGTCTCAGCTGATGCTTACAAATTATGGAAAAATATAGGTAGATCACATCACTGCAGAGAGGCTAGAGGCCGATTAAAAAGCTCATATGTTTTTAATGGACTCTCCACTGAAGGAAATAAACTTGCATTCCCGTGATTATCAGAGAATCTTTGCAATGTTATTGACTCTGGACATCTTAGATTACAAATGCCAGGTAACCCTTATAAGTAATTTACAGTGTACTTGGAGATTAAATGGCATTTTTGCCTAAAAACCAGCTCTTTCACAGAAATTATTTTTGCTTCCCACGAAGTTATGAAAAATAAATTGGAGAAAATCTTTTTACTGAGATTTTTAAAGCAAACAAATAGCTTTCAGGATAATATCCAAATCCTTTGTCATTTCCTTCCTCCATTTTCACCAAATATAGGAAAGTTTAACCACACAGGAAGAAGTTGGTGGGTTTGGAAATTTGCTGAATTCTCTTATTTGAATCAATCAACATTAAACACAAGCTGCTGTTTTATGAGCAAGTGAAGGATAAACATAACTTATGTTGAGTGGAATATAGAAGAGAATTCCCTCTTAGCCCAGAGATCCTGGAACAAAAGAATGATTCCATCAGAAACCTGAAAAGAAGGATTTCCTGAGACTGTGTCAGACCAAACCATGTACATATCAAATCCCTGCCCACAAAAATGCAGCCTCAAAAATCGCGGACCGGGCTTCCCTGGTGGCGCAGCGGTTGAGAGTCCGCCTGCCGATGTAGGGGACGCGGGTTCGTGCCCCGGTCCGGGAAGATCCCACATGC
>NW_020837950.1:2672083-2799901 GCF_003676395.1 Aethalodelphis obliquidens | reverse complement strand
AAAAAAAAAAAAAAAAAAAAAAAAAAAAAAAAAAAAAAAAAAAAAAATTCTAAAAATCGCGGACCCCTGAGGTCTGTGCATCACTGTGGGAGGGGGTGGGGTGTGAGATGATTTTAGGAGGTGTAAAGATGAACAATTGTAACGTTAATGTATTCCATTTAATGTATGTTAGAAAAAATATATCCTGCAAAATTAAACCATGATTTCATCAATAATGTTACCCAGAATGAAAGTAGACTAACATTTTAAATTATTAGGGAGGCAATTAATAAATAGTAAGCACAATTGATCCTCATTATTCATGGATTCTGAATTTGTGAATTCACCTCCTTGCTCAAAGTTATCTGTGACCCCAAAGCCAATACTTACAATGCTTCCACGGTCATTTGCAGATGTGCAGAGGGACAAAAAATTGGGTTGCCCAACCCTCAAGTTCTCAGCTGAGATCGGACAGGTGACTCTCTGCCTTCTTTCTTCAGCTCCCACACTGCAAACGTGACCTTTTCGAGGTCTATTTAGTGCCACTTTTTTGTGCTTCTTCTTGATGATTTTGCTGTTTAAAATGGGATGAAGAGAGAGAGTGGCATGGACATATATACACTACCAAATGTGAAATCGATAGCTAGTGGGAAGCAGCCGCATAGCACAGGGAGATCAGCTCCGTGCTTTGTGACCACCTGGAGGGGTGGGAGGGAGACGCAAGAGGGAGGGGATATACACATGCATATAGCTGATTCACTTTGTTATACAGCAGAAACTAACACAACATTGTAAAGCAATTATACTGCAGTAAAGATGTTTAAAAAAAAAAGATTGAAAGAGAACATTAACACACAAAAACATAAAATAAAATGGCCCCCAGGTGCAGTTCTGAAGCGGGTCGCTAGAAAGCTGTGATGAGCTTTATGGAGAAAACACAGAAAACACGTGTGTTAGATAAGTTTTGCCCAGGCCTGAATTGTAGTCCTGTTGACTTTGAATTCAATGTCTATGAATCAATAACATATATTTTAAAAGGTGTCTTTAAAAAGAAACACACATCAAACCAGGTCACGTATTGATCTGTTGGTGACAATGTTGTGATCAGAGGCTCATAGGAACCTAACCCCTGCATTTCCCCAGGAGCAAAGTTTCACTACTTGCTAATTCAGTGCTAGTTGACTGGTAGTTGTGGCCCACTCGGAGCGGCATCACCTAGATCACCCTTTAAGGAAGGCCTTGCTGCCCAGCTGCAGGGAGTATGGTTAAGAGCCTTCAGCTGGCAGCTCCTCTAGGTCCCATCCTACTTCCTCCCCTGTGCTTCACAGGTGCTGATCCCTAGTGCATGTCTTATATCCATCTCAGCTTCAATTTCTGAAGAACCCAACCTGCTAAGGTGGTTCACAAATTCGGCGAAGTATACATTCCCTAACCAAACTTGGGTCCACTTGCCCAAGCACAGTGAAGCCAACCTACTGGCACTGCGTTATGGTGACAGAAAGTGCAGCATTTAGTTCAGGGTACCACGCTAGGGGTCCAGGCAGCTAGTACTTAAAAGACCTGAACTCCCTAATGGCTTTCAGGGAAATGTTTTTAAAGACGGGCTGAGGGACGAGGGTTGTGGGATGCATGACCAGCAATCTTCTGATTGGTTGGTGGTGAGGTAATTGGGAATCAACATCATTAACCTCCTGGTTCCAGCTGGTCTGGGGTCTACGTGCTCACGGTCAGTATATAGTTAACTCCTCTCACCTGGTGGGATCTTAGTATCTGCAAAACAGCTCACAGGACATGGCTCAGAATACTGCCTAGAGCCCTTGAGGAGGAACTAAAGACCCTTGGCTTTGTTTAATGGCTCAACTATTATTATTTTTGTCTTGCTTAAGTGTTTTCCTATATTTCTGCATTTTCTCACTTCTCTGATTAAATTTATTATTTGGAACTCAGGGAATGCCTAGGAGGCTAAAGTTTTTCTGTGAACAAGAGGCAGGCAGAGGACGTGGGGCGGGGGGTGTCTGTCCTGGGAAGACACTTCGCTAAGACCCTCTCTTCTTCCTCTCCTGCCCTCCACAGATATCAGCCTACTTGCTCTTATCTTCCTGGTTCTGGACTCTTGGTCCAAATCCAAACTCAGACACCTACCCCCAGCCCAAGGCCACTGCTTGAGGCTGTGAAGTCTGGGTCTGGGTCAAGGACTTATTTAAGGAGATGTGAGGGAAATGGTGGGGGACTGAAATCCACCTTGTGCTCCCCTCACCAAATCATGGGTCCTGGGAGGAGGGGTGCCTGTCCCTAACTGGCTCCCTGGAGCCCATGGCTGGCAGTGGCCAAGGCTGTCTCCTGGGCCCTACCCTCATGGCCTGCATGCCTCCTCTCCTCTCTCCCTCTGAAGTGAGGCCTTCACCTCTCGCCTCAGAATCTTCCATTGTTCAGGCCCCTCCTTAATTACTCCTCAATTCCTTCTTCCACCAAGAGGAGGAGAGCAGATGACAAAAACAATTCCACTTCCAAGCCTTCCGAAAGCTTTTCCCCTTGAGATGCAGTGCTCATACCAGCAAGCACCCGTGAGAGCTAGCTCACATTTTTATTCCCTCCCAGCCTCTCTAAATCATATGTGTGTTCTGCAGGCTAAAATAAAGACAGTATAAGTATCTCACTGGGAAGTGCTTCCAGATAACCAAGAGGAATTTATAGGGACTTACTGCATGTCAAACACTCTGCTGAGGGCTTCACATATTTTATTCCATTTAATCCTCCTAACACCCTTAAGAGGTGGGTATTAATATTCGCATTTAATAAGGGAGGAAACACAGGCTTAGAGAGGTTAACGAATTTGCCTTGCACCTAGGAACTTGCAGACCAGGATGTCAGAGGCGCTCTTCTCTGACCACAGAACTAGGTGTGATGTCAGGGGACTCGGGTTCAGCCTGAGGCAAAAGGTCCTGCTGCCAGAAATAGCAGAAGGACAGCAGGAACCAGGCAGCAGGACTGTCCCTCCCTTTGGGGTGAGGGGAGAACGGTGTTCTCTCTCCCCTTTAAAGGAGGGAAACAGGGAGTGAGAAATTAGGAGTATGGGCTTAACAGATACAAACTACTACACATCAGATAGATAAGCAACAAAGATCTCCTGTATAGCACAGGAAATTATAGCCATTATTTTCTAATAAGCTGTAATGCAGTATAATCTGCAAAAATACTGAATCACTATGCTCTGCACCTGAAACTAACACAAAATTGTGAATCAACTATACTTCAATTAAAAAAAAAAGAAATAAAGAAAAAAAGATTCAACTCAAACCTAAAGTTGCACCAGGATGAAGAGCTGAGCATTTGAGTTTGGTTGGCTTCGTTTAACGATGTGCTTAATAATCTATCATCACTTAAAGACCGTTTCCTCCGCACCTGCATTCAAAACATATCCAGGGTCCGGTGTTTTAAGGAAGAATTACTCAGACCCTCTAATTTGCTCAAATGCAGCCCATTCTGAGCCGTGTCACAGTTTGTGGATGTCAGGGTCTCTCAAAGTCGGGAGGTGGAAACAAGGAGAAGTGAGGCTGAAAATTCCTATTTGGTTCTTGACATTTCAAAGGAGGAGTTGGAACAAGACAGGAGGTTAAAGACCGAGCTGTGGGTTTCAGTTATAATTGATGTCATTTCTTCTGGGAGAAACAAGAAAATGGACAGTGTTTGACAGATTTCTGCTTGCATGTTTTGTCACTCTTTGGAGAGTCTTCAGAAATAAGTTGGCTGTAAATCAACTATACCTCAATTAAAAAATAAACTAAAAATTAAATAAAAATAAGTTGAATCTCATCCCCAGATTCTTAGGTTGAGCCTTGCTGTGGATCATAGCAATGTGATGGGCAAGATGACTCTTCTTTTATGTTTCTCCAAGATTCATCAAGAAGATCAGTTTCTGTTGGAGAATAATCTGACTTATTAGTCCACCCATTGGAGACCCAAACAGGGTTGTTAGCGGCATTCCAAGCTTCAACCAGACACCCCAAGCTGTTTGCCCGTCTGGTATGCTAGAAGCCCTGGGGTCATTCTCCTTATAGTTTCTGGGATTCCTGGGCCCTTAGATTTCCCGCCACCATTCGCTGATACTCAGCTCGCTAACTGGCTGTGCTGTGTTTCACAGACTCATCCCACCCAGTACAGGCCCTAGGGAACTGCCTTAACTCTCAAGCATCTTTGCAATCTACATTTTTGTGTTTAAAAGAAGAGACTGGAAAGGGCAGCAAAATCAGAACTCGTCTCTAAATATCCTGGAGACTGGAGGTTAAGATTACCAGCTTTAGAGTCAAATGGATCTGGACTGAAATCCTGCTCTATTGCTTATTAGCTGTCTGACCCTAGACAAGTTACTTGACTTCTCTCTAAGCCCCAATTCCTTATCTGTAAAATGCATGTAGTTGTATATGCCTCATCCCACCGTTGGAAGGATGAAGTGAGATTATACATATTACAGCACTTAAAGGTGGAGAGGCACTTGGTATTGGAAGACTGTTAGAAGAGAAATTCAACATATCATCAAAACCTCTCATCCAGAATCCTAAAAACACTAAGTGAAAGAAGCCAGAAAAAAGGTCACATGTAGCCACTTATACAAAATGTATGTCAAGAATAGGAAAATCTATAGAGACCGAAAGTAAATTAGCGATGGCCTAGGGCTGGAGGGTTGCAGAACTGAGACTGAGTGCTAGTGGGTATGGCATTTCTTTTGGAGGGATAACAAAAATGTTCTGGAAATAGATAATAGTGGTGGTTGTAGAAATTGGTGAATATACTAAAACCCACTGAACTGTACACTTTAAAAGGATAAATTTTATATATGTAATTATATCTCAAAAAATGGTTATTTCTTTTTTAAAAAGAACTATCTTTTATGAGCTAAAACCGTGGATTTTGAAGCTAATTTGTTTCATGGACTCTCTACCTCTTCAGCACTGGAATTAAAATGATCCATCTCATTGGAAGACTGTGTCTCTTTCTAGGTGAATCATTTGTTCTCTGACGATGGCACAATAAAAGTCAACCCATTGCAGCTTCAGCTCTTGTGGGAATCAGTAGCACATAGCTCTCTTGTCATTCCATGAAAGGCTGCTGAGCAACTGAATTCATGGGCAGGAAGAGCCAACCTACCCCCTTAGATGGGGAGGTGCCCTGCATCTCGGCTCATCTGGGAGATGGTCCAGGTGGTAAATGAGATGTTTTCCCTCCATCTGGGAGGGAAAAACAGAGGCAGGAAACAGAAATGTAAGTCTATTGGATTAACTGTGAATATTTTGATGTATCATAGCCGTTGGTTCTAACTGAATTTGTGTGTGTGTGTGTGTGTGTGTGTGTGTGTGTGTGTGTGTGTGTGTGTGTTGAAGGGGGGTGAGGGAGGAGGGTGACTTTGCCAAAAGGAAAGAGGGGAGGAGTTTTGGATGAGTCAGTGCCTATTGTGAAACTAGAGTGGATTAATTCTGGAATTTCATTGAGCACGTTCAATGCTTCCAAAATATAATTGAAAAAATACACAGTGTTTTCAGATTCACGTCTCAGACAGGGTTGTCAGCACTGCTTAGGGACAATTTCTTTCAGCGGGAGTAAGGTTACAGATTTTGATAAAAATTATTCCTTCACTGTTTAGAATGTCTGAATAGATTTGTGGTCTTTCATTTTGCTTTAAAACATGATTAAATATGCTTTAAAAATCAAAGACTTCTGTCTCATTTTTGAATTTCTTCCAGACTCATAGCTGGTTAATATTATAGACACCATGCTGATTTTTTTTTTTTTTTGGTCCTATAATGTCAACTGAGATTCGTTCAAAGAAAAAAAAAAAAGGTTTATAAAAGAGAAGGAATCATTTGTATACCACATTAAGATATCAAGAAATTTACCAAAATCTTTATCAGGAAAATTTAATTTTAAAAACTCTTTGCTGAAACTTCTAGGCAGAGTATACAGCCAGTGGGAGAAGCTGAGAGAGATCTCAGGGCAGGAAGAGAATCAAAGTGAAGGTAAACCCGAATAGGTTTACCTATTACTACCTCCTTGGACTAGCAAGGACACACTCGCTCTTTTATTCCCTTTGTTTTCATTGAGAAGGTACTGTATATTCAGAGTTGAGACTGAAGGTCTACTTGCTGTGCCATGTACTAACAACCTTTAAGAGACTACGTAAGGTATCTTAGCTCAAGATGCTATAGAAAAATAACCATAGACTGGGTGGCTTAAACAACAGAAATGTATTTTCCACAATTCTGGAGGCTGGAAAGGGTAAGTTCAAGGTGCCAGCCAATTATGTACCTGATGAGAGCCTTCTTCCTAGTTTGCAGATTATTGTCTTCTTGTTGTATCCTCACATGACACAGAGAGAGAGAGACAGAGACAGAGACAGAGACAGAGACAGAGACAGAGGTTTCAGTCTCTTCCTCTTCTTATAAGGGCACTAATCCCAACATGGGGGCTCTACCCTCATGACCACATCAAACCTAATCACCTCTCAAAGGCCCCACCTCCAAATAGCATCGCATTTGGGATAAAGGCTTCAACATATGACTTTGGGGAGAACACGAACATTCAATCCACAGCACGGGGAAGGAAAAATACTCCTGCGTGGACGACCTGACTATTTAACAAACAGAAAATAACAACACCTACCATGTATTGACCATTTAGTATGGACATACCATTTAGTATGTCTGGACACTGTTGGAATTTCATTTATTCTTCACAAAACCCAGTGAGGTCTTTGTGATCCTGTCCAGTTTATAGTTGAGAAGATCTGGGAGCTTAAATAAATGGGCCTAAGGTCAAGCAACATGGGCATAGTTTGTCCAAAATTTGAACCCAATCTATTTGATTCATACTTTTGACTCTGCAGACTTGCAATCTTGAAACTGGGTTAATAGCACTCTGTTTCCAGAATCTGCCACCACTTGTTTCCATGTCCCCTGGTGAACTGCTCCTTCTAATGTCTTCCACTCATGAGTGATGGAATTGCTCGAGTCAGAAACCTGGAAGTTAGTAAAGGTGCTCCCTTCTCCTCAGCCAGAACACCAATAGATTGAGCTCTAGAGGTTCTACACCTTTCATTTCCTTGTAACCCATCTTCTCCGATTCAGCGTCTGTTACTATAGCTCAGAAGTTCACCATTTCATTGCATTACTTATAACAGCCTCCTACCTGTCCTCTCTGACACCAGGCTTGCCCCCTCCCATCCATGCTTTCCAAAGATGTTTTCACTCCCAGGAGTCATTTTTCAAAAAATCTGAATCCTATCTTTTTCATCTACTGCTAGAAAACATCCACTCTCTTTTCATTGCTTCAAGATAAATTTCAAGTTTCTCGATATTCCTTAAAATGACTTTATTGTTTTGGCCTTATCTTTCCAGGTTCATTTACTATCTAATACTCCCCGACTCAAAATTAGATTTGGTCACAGGTGATAGAAAACTAAAAATAACAGTGGTGTAAACTATAAAAAGTTGATTTTCCTTCTTCCCATATGACAGATATGTTTTTCCAAGTCTCTAAAACTCAAGCTCTTTCTCTATCACTGTTCCATGTTCTTCATCATGTGGCTTCCACATCGTCAGCCAAGATGATGATGATCTCTGCTTGAGATCCAGCTCTCAGATCCACATTTTAGCCCGTAGGAAGGAGGAACCAAAGAAAGTCTTACTCTTCCGCTGATGGCCCCGTCTAAGAAGTTCCACTTAAGAACCTCCATTTAGTTTCCACGTAATTTTGTCAGATGGCTACATTTGCTGCAAAACAGATTGGGAAATGCAGTCACTGTTTTTGGTGGTCATATATCCAACAAAAAACTGGGGACAAGTAGCAAACGCTGATACTTTCACTCTCAATTATTTGCGGCAGCCTCTGCAGAAGCTGTTCTTTCTGCCGTGGGTGTGCATCTCATCCGCACGTCCCTAGGAGCACTGATAATGCAGCAGACATGTGGATTTTCTTCTGTGCCTCATCATTAGGCCGAGAATTCCTTGAGGGCATGGATGACTGTCTGGCACTCAAGTCCCAAGTTTCTTTCTTTGTTTTTGCTTTTTCTTTAAATAGATCACTCTCTTTAGCTTAAAAGCAGAAACATAACTGTAGATGTCTGAGAATGTGGATACAGCTTATAATTCTGCACGAGAAACACTCATTGCAAGGGTACTCCAACAACTGATACAGAGGCCTCTTGGAGGAGGTGCTCTTTGAGCTGAGCCCAGAATTAGGGGAAGGAGCCAGTCACACAATGACATCAGAGGGAAGAGCCTTGTAGGCAGAGAGTTCAGCTACGACAAAGGCTTTGAGTTGAGGCAGGAAGGACTTGGCATTTCCAAGGACGAGAGGAAGAAGTGTGGCTGGAGAGCAGCACTTAAGAGGGAGGGAGGAGGTGCTTCTTTGGGAGCGATGGTAGGAACAGATTACATGCCCAATGTAGGCAGCACAGCATGGAGGTTATAAGTGTGGGCTCTGGAATGGGCCACTTGGACACCCATGGTTCTACTACTTACTAGCCGGGAGATCTTGAGTAAGTTACTTAGTCTCTCTGCGCCTTAGTTTTCCCATCTGTAAAATGGTTATAGAATGTATCTTTATAGAGTGGTTATTAGATTTTAATGAGCTAATGTGTGTCAAGCAACATCTGAAACATTGTGAGTACTCACTAGTCCTTTACGCCTTCATACCTGCCTTTCCTAATGTGTGTCCAGCTTCCTGCCACTCCTATCTTTCCAATATCTTATACCCACATCCAGGCTCCTGTCACCCCACCACTGCACCCCCACCAGCCCCGCCCTCTACATTCAGTTAGTTGCTTTCTCAGTTACGATTAGGTCAGATTGTATATAACGGAAAATGTAGAGCAGGTGTTAAACAGAGGAAACTTATTTTCTTTTCAAGTAAAAATCCTGAGGTGGGCAGGCCAGGGCTGAGGTGATTGCTCTGTGGATATTAGGGACCCTGGTCTTCCCACCTGTCTTCTCTATCGTCTTTGACTCTGGCTTCAGATAGTTGCTGGAGTTTCAGCCATCATCACGTCCACATCCCAGAAAGATGAAAGGTGGAAGGGAGAAAGGATAAAAAGGTGTACTCCTTTGAAAACTGTTCCTGAAGCCCTATCCAATAACCTGCTGTCATTATATCGGCCAGAGTGATTCACATGGCCACCCAGCCCCAGCTAGAAGGGAGGCTGGCACACTGCACGGGGTTCGATTGCTAAGATCAAATCCTGCCGGGATAGCATCTTCTTTCTCGTTGTCCAGATTCTAACCCAGACTCTCATTCTTCGTCTCCTACGCCACTTCCCGTGGGCTCTCTGCCTAAAGGTTCGTGTCTTCAACCCACTTTACCCATGAGCGGTCTTCTGGATGTTAAGTGGTTCCCATCTGCATCGAGCAGAGCCACAGACCAGTATCTCACAAACTGCATCCAGATGACATAGTTTGATTGACCTTCATGGTATTTTGAAAAATAAGTGAATTGAATTACTTATCAAAATTTAACAAGCCAAAAATCTCTCTAAAATCCTGTGTTTACCTCTTTCAATGGCAGAGGCTCTGAGCCCACACCCCTGAAGAGCAATAATTAGCTGTGGTTGCGTAATCGCTCACAGCTTTGGATAGAGTTTGGGATTTCCAGTTTGCCCCAATCCCTACCTACTCTTCCTCTTGCCTCACACCCAGACCACTTCCCTGATTTACATTTCCTGAGCATCCCCTGGCAGCATTTGAGGTTATGGGTCTTGACAGAAAGTCTAAAGTCTAAAACTCCTCGTCTGCTCTTCAAGGCCCTCCTGCGATCTGGCCTTCGCCCTTTCTTCTGGTATAACTTCCCAGGAGCCCCATTGTGTGCCCTGTGCCCCAAACACTCCCCACACAGCGCCTCTTGACTGTAAGTTTCACGAGGCCAGAGGCCATGTCTGTTTTGTTCATCAGATTATTGCCAGCCCCTCTAGCAGTGCTTAGCTCATAAAGAATGCTCAATAATTCATTGTTCAATGAAGCAATGAATCAATACTGGCATTTTGCCACTTCCCTGTTTATGTTCTTGTTTCCACTCTCTAAAGTGACCTTCTCTTGTATCCACATGATTGGGACTTAACCATCCTTCAGAGTCAAACCCATCCTCTGTGAAGCCTCCACTGACCCACTTGCCGGAAGCAACTTTCTCCTTCTCCGAACTCCTGTTAAACCCTCATGCTTTTAGGAGTCATGGAGCTCCCAGGCCATAGTTCAAGGTCCCCAGGGCTTCTATACTCTGGAAAGACACCAAGTTGGGGAAGCCTCAACAGGACTGAGACTCAGTATGCCAGATGACTCCGGTGACTGTGTTTGGGGAGGAGTGAGAAGAAGATTGGAGGCTACTGAAGCAGTCCAAAGCAAGAAATGATGGTAACTGTGGCCCAGGGGTTGGCAGGGAGGGTGGAAAGAAGTGAATGGATCTGAGAGATTATAGCACATAAGAATGTTGGGACTGGATGATATAATGGAAAAAACAGTACAGGCAAAGGAAACGGAGGGTTTCAAAAGTGACGACTTGACTGCTGGCTCATGCAAGATATGAATAGCACTATCATTCCCTTAAAGAGGAAATAGGTAGGGAGAACCAGGCTTTGGGGGTTTGTTTTGGCCTTGTTGATTTTGAATATCCTTGAGACATTCAACTTGAGATGTCAAGTAAGAGGTTAGGTATATGGGTTTGGATAAACCTTTCTGGGCTGAGGATATAAACTTGAAAATTATCAGAATTTTTAGTTGTTTAAACTCTGGAAATGGTTATGGTTGCTGGACGCTGGGGGAGATAGTATGGAATAGAAGGAGACAACAGGGCTCATGGCCAAGTCTTGGGAAGCCGACACTTAATAGCCAAGAAGAAATTGAGCCTGCAAAGCAGATAGAGAGGGAGTGCCCGACGGCCTAGGAGCAAACCAGGTAAGGATTGTATTGGAAAGCCAAGGAAGAGAGTGTCTCAAGGTGGAAGGAGTGATATGCTGGTGAGAGGTTAAGAAAGACGGGAACTGAAAGAGACCATTGATGTAGCACTGTGTGTGTCATGGGTGACCTCTGAAGGAGCCATTTAGAAGATTGCTGGGCCTGGTAGGAGAAAGCCTACCGGAGAGTGTTGGTTGGGAGATGAGGAAAGGCAGACAGTGAGCACAGCTGTGGTACCCTAGGACGATGCTGGATAAGTGATGAGGACATTAAGGTTATCCCTGGATATGGCTGAAAGTATCTAGGGGATTCAGTGATATGGAGATCATGGGTGTCCTTAGGAAGAGGCAGCCACTGTGGAAGGGTATTAGGGTTGGAAGAGAGGTTAGGGGAGTTGAGGATGGGAAGAGAAGGAAATAGAGACTGTGAAGTCGATGTGGCCTCATAGTGAAAACCAACTTCCCTCCGCTTTGTCTCTCCGCCTCCACCTGCATAAGTGCTTAATGGGAGCCTCATTAACTCGTCTGCCTCCCCCAGCAAAAGAATGGACAGATGGTGGCAAGGAAGAGGAGACACAGTGTATGAAGAAATCCTTCAGCCTTTCTCTGTATCCCAAAGACAGTGCATTGGATTTTTTTTTTATATATATATAAACCATACCCCCTATATTGGGTTTTCTCATTTATGTGTGTGTTTAAATGATTTTAATGTCAAACCTGAGACCTGCTGCTGATTTAGAGTTCAAAAGACTCTCCCCCGTAGTCCAGGGACATCCCTGTGTGGTTTCTAAGAAAGACGAGGAGTTCAAAATGTGAAGGCACTGTCACGCGTAAAGAGAAAATGAATTCAGTGTGCAATGCAGGAGGGACAGACAGTAGAGCACGCAGCTGGGCTCTGGGATTCCATCCATCAGAAGTGAGACAGAGAGACAGTGCTTGAAACTTCACACTTGCATTAGAGGACAGGGTATTCAGATGACACAGACGGTGGTGAAAATGCAAAAACAGAAAAGGTTTAACAACTGATTTTTTTTTTCATCAGTCATTTAACCTGTACGCTAATGGCTAAGTACCTAACCCAATTTTCAAAACTTCATTGAGGGCTTCCCTGGTGGCGCAGTGGTTGAGAGTCCGCCTGCCGATACGGGTGGACGCGGGTTCGTGCCCCGGTACGGGAGGATCCCACATGCCGCGGAGTGGCTGGGCTCGTGAATCATGGCCGCTGGGCCTGTGCATCCGGGGCCTGTGCTCCGCAGCGGGAGAGGCCGCAGCAGTGAGAGGCCCGCGTACCGCGAAAAAAAAAAACTCCGTTGAATTTTAGGCAACTAGATATTTACAGCAAAAGATAAAAAAATTGAAAAATTTAATTGATCATCTGAGCTTTAGAGAAGACTTGCAATTTAATTCCATCACTCCTCTGGACTTGTAACTGTCCCACAGCAACATAAGGTGAGCCGTGAATGTAATTTTAAATTTTCTATTAGCCTATGTTAAAAAATTTAAAAGAAACAGGTGAGATTATTTTAAGAATTTTTTTATCCTAATATATCCACAATAGTATCATTTAAATGTATAATCAATATGCAAATATACTAATGGGATATTTTCAGTTCTTAAGTTCACACTAAGTCTCACAGCACATCCAGTTCTCACGAACAACATTTCAAGCGCTCAGTAGCCATATGTGGCTAGGGCTACCCTACTGGAAAATGCCAAGCCTCTAAACAATCATTAAAGAATCATGTACAAAGAAAACCCATCTAGTTGGAAAATAGGGAATATTTATGGGGTACCAACTATGTGATGGCCACTGGGTTGACAATTTTACTTACGTCCCATCATTTGCTCATCATCATAATTCTGCCACATAGATAACATTATCCTGTCTCTATGGAGGGGGAAACTGAGTGATTAAATAAATTGTGCTTCACTAAGAAGCATCAAGGTCATGTTTTAAACTCAAGCCTGTGCTTTTTTTTAACACACAACCTTTGACAACATAAATAATCAATTATAAATAGACACTTCTCCAAAGAAGACATACAGATGGTCAAAAGACACATGAAAAGATGCTCAACAGGACTTCCCTGGTGGCACAGTGGTTAAGAATCCGCCTGCCAATGCAGGGGACACGGGTTCAAGCCCTAGTCCGGGAAGATCCCACATGCCGTGGAGCAACCAAGCCCACGAGTCACAACTCCTGCAGCCCGTGCGCCTAGAGTCCGTGCTCCACAACAAGAGAAGCCACCGCAACGAGAAGTCCATGCTCCACAACGAAGAGTAGCCCACGCTCGCCGCAACTAGAGAAAGTCTGTGTGCAGCAACAAAGACCCAACCCAGCCAAAAGTAAATAAATAAAATATTAAAAGATGCCCAACATTGCTAATTATTAGAGAAATGTGAATCAAAACTTCAATGAGGTATCACCTCACACTGGTCAGAATAGCCATCACCAAAAATTCTACAAACAATAAATGCTAGAGAGAGTGTGGAGAAAAAGGGACCCTCCTACACTGTTGGTGGGAGTGTAAATTGGTACAGACACTGTGGAGAACAGCATGGAGATTCTTTAAAAATCTAAAAATAGAGCTACCATATGACCCAGCAATCCCACTTCTGGACCTATACCTGGAGAAAACCGTAATTCGAAAAGATATATGCACCCCAATGTTCGCTGCAGCACTATTTACAATAGCCAAGACATGGAAGCAGCTTAAGTGTCCATCAACAGATGAATGGATACAGAAGATGTGAGATATATATATGTATATATATATATACACATATATATATATATATATATATATACATATAATGGAATATTACTCAGCTATGAAAAAGAACGAAATAATGCCATTTGCAGCAACATGGATGGACCTAGAGATCGTCATACTAAGTAAAGTAAGCCAGACAGAGAAAGACAAATACCATATGATGTCACTAAGGCCACCAAATATTTAACACTCCAGAGAGCAACAAGAAAGGAAAGGGACACCTCATCAAATCCAAATTCTTATTAAATAATAAATGTTAACCCACCTGAGAGCACCTTCCTCATATAATAAGCATTACAGAGGAAAAAAAGAAGTACACAAAATTACCTGGCCCTGACCCACCTTTGCATGCTCTGCCCTCCTCATTTTCTCTCACAGGAAACTTCCTGACTCCCATTTGGGCACCCCCTGTTCCCTCTGGCTGGAAGATTCTCCCTTCGCCTCTCTGAGCAATTAATTCTTTCTCATCCTTCAAGGCCTACCTTTCAAAGGTCACTTCCTACAGGAAGCCCTCCCTGACACCCCAGGGAAAACGGATCATTTTGCCTTCAGGCATTCACAGCATCTTTCTGTCAGAGCCCTTATTACACATTTATTCCTAAATCTGTTTCCCACAGAGTGTGAGCTCCCAGAAGCAAGGAGAGTACCTTATTCAATACTTGCTGAGTAAGTGTCTAACTCAGCTATCAGCTAGGGTCACCTGGGCCTTTAAACTCTAGATAAGGTGGATCCAATTCCAATTGCACAGATTAAGGAAACCTAAAGCACTTCCCAAGGGTTCTCCAAATTTGGGGAGAAGTTCTTATAGACTTCTGATTAATTGAGTTCTCATGTCCTGACTTCATCAAAATTCACTCTGCTCTGGCTTCCCTGGTGGCGCAGTGGTTGAGAGTCCGCCTGCCGATGCAGGGGCACACGGGTTCGTGCCCCGGTCCGGGAAGATCCCACATGCCGCGGAGCGGCTGGGCCCGTGAGCCATGGCCGCTGAGCCTGCGCATCCGGAGCCTGTGCTCCGCAACGGGAGAGGCCGCAACAGTGAAAGGCCCGCGTACCGCAAAAAAAAAAAAAAAATCACTCTGCTCAATGTCTTAGAGCTAGTTCTTCAATTCTGTTCTGACATCAGCCCCTATATAACATACAGCTTCTTCTCTGATTCTCCCCACCCCAAAAGCAACCATGAAAACAAGGCATTTTCCTAAAGACCAAGTGATCACAGAGAGGGAGGGGTGACATTGCATACAGTAGAGCAAACAACTTAAAATCATGTATTAGATCTTTCTGCAACCCTGCTTTTGCTCTGCATGGCAGAGTTGAGTCGTTTCCACAAAGCCAAAAATATTTACTGTCTGGCCCTTTACAGAAAAAGTTTGCTGACCCCAATCTAAGACATTTGCAATGTGGGGTTTAAGAAAAGAACAGATTTTGAAGTCAAACGGTCCTGATCCAAGCAGTGGGCCTGTCACTTTCTCAGTGTGGCCTTGGACTAGTTACTTCACCTCTAAGGCTAGTTTTCTCATTTATAAAATAGGGTTAGTGTATATTTCACCAAGCTGTTGTCACGCTTCAATGAGCCCACAGGTAAAACACTCAGTACGGTGCTGGACACACACACAAATACTATTTTCCTCTCTTCTCTTTTTCTGTCCACATAGCAATTGATTGTAAAATAATGATGCATTCATCTGGTTTTCAGTAATTCCTGAACAAAATCGATTGCTGTTTAGATAATATTAAGGCAAGCAGACTATGACACACAAAGGATTTAGAGATTCTCTTAAAATGAGCTTCAAGGGCATTGCTAAACTTGCATGTTGCTCTTTTGTTTATAAGTGGAATAAAATCAAGGAAAAGTGGCTTTCTAAAATAGAATATTTATTGGTTCACATAACTAAAAATTCCTGGTTGGATCTTTGTATATGGTGGGTCCAGACACTCAAATCCTGCCATCAGGAATCTGTGTTCTCTGTCCTCTTCCTGGCAAGGCCTTCCTTCGAGTGGTTTCATTCTCAGGCGGGCTCTCCCCACGCAGTGGCAGATGTCCAGGAGAGCCACAGACTATTAGCTCAGCACAGGGGTCCACAAACGATAGCCCTTGAGTCAAAACCCACCTGAGGCCTGTGAGCTAAGGAGAACGTTTGCATTTTCAAGAGCTGTAAAAAATGCAAAGACGACGACTATGTGACAGTCAGAAAACACAGCTGGCAAAGCTGAAAATAATTATTATCTGGACCTTTACAAAAAGAGTTTGCCAACGACAGGTCAGCTCCAGTACAAAAAGAGCTATTCTTGTCCGTTGTTTCCAGTAAAAGGTCCAAGACTGCCTTCCTGGGACCACTTGTTTTCCTGTACGGCATTCTGAAAATTTTTCCATCTGTCTCTGATGTCAGCCAGAATTGAATCAAGCGCTTCCCTGGTTCTCCCTCAGCTGCCCTTAAGTCTGTAACCTTGCTCCTTTCTCAAAGTTCTATTTAGCGCAATCTGCTTAGTCTTTTGGATGGTTTCTTTTTATTTATTTATTTATTTTTAACATCTTTACTGGAGTATAATTGCTTTACAATGACGTGTTAGTTTCTGCTTTATAACAAAGTGGCATGGACAGACATACACTACCAAATGTAAGACTGATGGTTTCTTTTTTCTCACTACTTCTTTCTTACCTGTAATCACTTTATATGCTCTTATTTTATAGTCTCTATCTGAGATCCGGTTTTGGAAAGATTGATACTTCTGTTGCTCTGCCTGCTGGCATTGGCTCATGCATTTGGTGTTTTTTTTTTTTTTTTAACATCTTTATTGGGGTATAATTGCTTTACAATGGTGTGTTAGTTTCTGCTTGCATTTGGTGTTTTTAAACATCTTGGATTGTGAATTCATTTCATCTAGTGTTTTATCCACAGGAACCCTGGGGCTCTAGGTTTGAGGATGTCTCTCTAGTAAGGCTTCTCCTCTGCTTTTGCCAGGAACTTTGGGAGCACCTAAGAGCTGTCTCTAAGCTAATTTAAATATCCAGGAGCCATATAGGGAGTTCACCGTTGAAGCCCAAAGCTAGTGAGGGCGGGACTGGCGTTTCAAATTTTTCCCCCGCTGAGTGCTCACTCCAAGAAACGTGAGCTTGCCTGTCATTTCCCTTGGTCTTTTGGGGGTCTTTTTTTCTCCTTACCCTTTCACTAGGAGTAAGAACTTTACATGGGAGATTGAGGTTTCCTGCTGTCCCGGAGTAACCTCTATATCCCCAACTCCTCAGTTTCTGAGATCACCAAATCCCCCCAGGTAGCCTCAGCTTCAGTTTGCAGATTGCACACTGGTTTTCAGTTTCCATTTCATTTTTGGTCCCTGGAGTTTCCTCTTCTCTCTTTTGAGCCCATTTTGACATTTAAAGGGATGCTAGCTCTATTTTATATGGCCTTTCCAGGTGTCTCATAGCAGGAGGGCTTTATGTAATGCAATCCACCACGTTGCCGGAAATAGCCCGTTAGGCCCCCGACACCCTGTGTAAGACTCTGGCACCATCATGTGCCACCTGCAGACATCTTCCTCTGCTACTGTTTTAGCCCCTAGAATAGCACCTCGTGAGGTGCTCACAAGAGGTTCGCTGCAGACGATCATCTGAGTGAGTTACCAGGAGAGCACAGCAGAGGCTGCTGATACAGTGTTTCCCGTGTAGGTACTCGATACCCTCCTATGTAGGGGAGCAGCGCCGTGGTGGGGTGGGGGGAGCTCTCTGAGCACAAGCTCTAGAATCAGATTGACTAGATTCAAGCTCGAGTTCTTCTGCTTCCAAGATGGGTAACCTTGGGCAAGCCAGTTAACCTCTCTGCACCTTCATTTCCCAACGTGTGAAGCAGGAATAAGATAGAACTAACTCCAGGGAGGTGCTGAGAGCATTAGATGAAGCACTGTACACAAAGGGCCCGGCACACAGTATCCCTCCACAAGTATCTCTCTCTCTCAGAGAGAGATAGTTAGTTTAAGGGAAAGGCCCTGCGCTGGGGAGGCTCTTCTCTAAGCTCTCACACAACAGACCAGCATGGAGGGATAGCTCCTCAGGGTTGTCCTGCCCCTTCCCAGAAGTAAAAACAAGAAGGAGGATAAAAAAAAAAACCCTGAGGTCATCACCTTTGTAACTGAAGAGATTTTGACCCACTCCTCAGGAAAAATAAATAAATAAATAACATTCTAAAAAAGTCCCTTTGAGAGGGAAGAGATATGGGGATAGATGTATATGTATAGCTGATTCACTTTGTTATACAGCAGCAACTAACACACCGTTGTAAAGCAATTATACCCCAATAAAGATGTTAAAAAAAAATAGTCCCTTTGAAAATGTAGAATTGGGCGAGGATTACCTAAAGTTCGTGTGCATTGATCTAAAAATGAAACTCCACTGTAATAAACCATAATGGAAAAGAATGTGAAAAGAAATACACACATATATATATATATATATATATATATATATGTATGTATAACTGAATCACTTTGCTATACACCAGAAACTAACACAGCATTGTAAATCAACTATACTTCAATAAAAATTTTAAAAAGAAAAAGAAAAATGGGGGCTTCCCTGGTGGCGCAGTGGTTGAGAGTCCCCCTGCCGATGCAGGGGACACGGGTTCGTGCCCCGGTCCGGGAAGATCCCACATGCCGCGGAGCGGCTGGGCCCGTGAGCCATGGCCGCTGAGCCTGCACATCCGGAGCCTGTGCTCCGCAGCGGGAGAGGCCACAACAGTGAGAGGCCCGCGTACTGCAAAAAAAAAGAAAGAAAAATGAAACTCCACAGAAGGGTCTCAAGGGGTTCTCAAGCGCAGAGATGTCAGCCTCATTTAGGGAGGTTGTGGGGAGAATCAGCAAAGCACGTGGACCTTCCAGCAGGCGGGGGTGGGGCTGCGGGGAGGCAAGGGTCTCTTAACCTCTACCACTTTGGATCTCTACACCACCCTCCATCTGTCTCTTATCTAACGCCCAAGTGTCAGTATTGAAGTACCACACAAATCCCTTAGAAACATTCACTCTCAAAAGGAGAACAAAAGAACATCAGAAGCTCCTAAGCATTTTCAAGGGAGATTTGAGCTGATGCAAAACGCACAAAAAAATCTGTAAAATATAAATACATTTCTGCTACAGATTAGAATCAGCATTGTTGAAAATATTTTTTTTGAAGTATTTTCAAAACATTTGGCTACAAGAGCAGTGATTTGTCAAAAAAATATTTCCGAATGGGTCATTTGGCACTGCCTGGCAGGAGTGTGTAGATTAGGAAGTGGTCCTCAGGCTGTTTCCTCCTGAGAAGTGGTTTGACCCACTGGGAAATGTGTTTCTCACTCAACAAGTGCTTATTCAGCAGCCTGAGAGGCGGAGAGAGGTGATAATGGCCACATATCAGGAGTAATCTTCCTAATTTTTTTTTAAGGTTACCAACATTTGCAGGAGCACCTACCTATGAGCCTTTAACAAAATTGTGTAGGATTCAGTTAAATTCAGATTAAAAACTTGCTACAAAGTTAATCTGTGATTTTTACAGTTAAAATCCTTTTTTTTTTTCCCTGCTGTATGTTTTGGGGGCACAAGTAGAAAACACTTCACACAAATTATTGTGATCTGTGTTGTTCCTATACAGCCCATTAAATCTTTTTTTTTTAAGTTTATTTATTTATTTTTGGCTGCGTTGGGTCTTTGTTGTTGCGCGCGGGCTTTTCTTTAGTTGCGGCGAGCGGGGGCTACTCTTGGTTGCGGTGCATGGGCTTCTCGTTGCAGTGGCTTCTCTTGTTGTGGAGCATGGGCTCTATGCACGTGGGCTTCAGTAACTGTGGCACGTGGACTTCAGTAACTGTGGCACGTGTGCTTCAGTAGTTGTGGCACGCGGGTTTAGTTGCTCCATGGCATGTGGGATCTTCTCAGACCAGGGCTCGAACCCGTGTCCCCCGCATTGGCAGGCGGATTCTTAACCACTGCGCCACCAGGGAAGTCATCCATTAAATCTTTTCATTATTATTTGTTTCTTTTCAGTATGCTGATGTCTCCACATTGTGACAACTTCAAATGATGCCCGTTTTGCCACCTGCTGAGCAGGGCAGAACTAGAATCTCTAGGCTGAAGTTCAGGAAAGCACATTTTGCCTTGATACACAGAGACAACTACTAACTCTGAGAGGTGTCCATTCGTTGAATCCACTTGGCTTTGCCCAGCAGTGAGTTCCCATCACAGAGAACAGGAGAAGCCATTATCAGGAATGCTGTAGGAGGATTTCTTAGTTGGATGTGGGATTAAAACATAAGATCCTAGGTCTATTCCAACCTTAAGATTCTATGATCTCATCTTTTAAAAATAATATTTGCATAGGACTTCAAAGTGTTCGATAAACCTCACATGATCTCACTGATTTTTTTTTTTAAGTAATGGAGATCGCTTCTTTCTGACTTTATAAGTGTAAGTGAATATGAATAATACAGACATCTGAAGAAAGATGGCTGAGTTAAGGCAAAGTAGAGATTCTCCTCCCTTGATATCTAGTATATGAACAAAAGTAATGAAAACCAACAAGAAAAGGAAATTAGCAGCAGCAAGCAAATAAGGAAATGGGTACAAATAAGGAAGTGATGTCATGTACTTCAAAAAGGAGAGGACAAGGAAAGAAAGGGGAGCTTCTAGAGGAGTAGGGGTTCTAACCCTGTGCTCACCCTGGAAACGTTGAATTATCAAAAATCTTGAGCATTTTTATTAAAACCTCCAAATCTGGTAAGAAGCAAACTAGCTGGCTATATTGGGTTATAGAACAGGTTAATAAGAATATGAATTCAGCGTACTGGGGACCAAAGGGAAAATGATAAAACAAGACAAAGATCTGGAAAGAAATGGACATTTCGATTCTATAGAAACAAATCAAAGACCAAAACAGCATTTTTATGGAACTAATAAATAAATAAATATAGCAAAAAGCTGAATAGACACAGCTCAAAGTCAAATTACAGACAGAAAAAAATGCTTGAGATAAACATAGTGAAGGTATGTGAAAAGCACAAAGCAATCCGAGCCTGTTTGTTATTCCTAAAGTAGAGAATCCACAAATAGGACCGACTAAATACGCAAAGATAGAAAATAAGAAAATTTCTCTGACACGTGAAGAAATGAATCTGCAGACCGAAAGGGCACGGCAGGACCCAGGAAAGGAGATACTGAATAACCGAGACACAGCCTTTTTAATTTATTGAACATCAAGGACTTAAAGGAAAAAAAAAAGTCCTTTGGCATACTGACATAAAAAGTAAGAGAAGCCAGTTGGGTTGGGCTCTAACTTTGATAATCAATATTCAATGCCAGGATATAATGAAGCGCCATCTAGAACTTCTGAGGGAAACTGTGACTCAAGAATATTTCACCCATCCAAGAGGAGTCCTAGTATAAAAGCCAGAGACAAATATTCTGACACAGAAAAGGAGAAAAGACACACCCATGGGTCTTTTTTTTTTTTTTTTTGCGATACGCGGGCCTCTCACTGTTGTGGCCTCTCCCGTTGCGGAGCACAGGCTCCGGACGCGCAGGCTCAGCGGCCATGGCTCACGGGCCCAGCCGCTCCGCGGCATGTGGGATCCTCCCGGACCGGGGCACGAACCCACGTCCCCTGCATCGGCAGGCGGACTCTCAACCACCGCGCCACCAGGGGAGCCCCGTGGGTCTTTCTTGAAACAACTATTCAGGGATGAGACTCAGTCAATTTAAAGATGAGGCAAAATAAAGTATTTGGGAAGCGACAAGCTGGGATAAAACGGACGTATCATGAATATACAATTCACTTAAATACCGAACTGATGATATGCAACAATTATGGGAGTAATGTTTCCACAACAGAATGTGAATGTTGCAAACTATGATACTGTAAAAACAGTAGCAGAGTCAGCACTGAGAGGTGAGGGCTGGTGAGATGGGAGGAAGTGCATCTTTCATATACACGGGTCATTCCGTACTGTTTAAAATTGAAAACTGTTCTTAAAAAATAATGATTACAACATCTTAACATTTTTCATAATTTCTTTTCTTAACCTTGTTTCCCCAAGAGGCTATTTTAAGGAAATAATAACCTTTGTGGTAAAGATACACTTAACGAAAGGGCAGCAATTCCTTCAGTTTTACTTTAGTTTTACTTTTCTAATGTTTAATTCAAGTAATATTAAATCTATTGTTTTATTAAAAATAGCATGTGTAAAATGCTCATATTTCTGTAAAAATATTTCTTCCTCTCTAGGTCCGTGTCTTCCAGTCTCTTTTTAGCATACTTTCCCGTCTCCTTTCTCCCTTCCAAACAGTACCCTGATTTTCATTTAGATATCCACCTCTCCACCAGAAAATATATGTCCTTCAGGGGACTCTGAACCCAGCTCCAGCTCTGGGGTGGATAATTACCAGGATAATCCCATTTCTCCTTATCTCAGGGAGCTCAGAGCAAAGGCAACCAGAACGTGGCATAGTCCTGCCACAGAATCTGGAATGGGCTGTGACCCAGCTAAGTAAGGCCAACGTAACTTGAGGGAAGGTTTTCTGGGGACTTCTGGGGGAAAAGTTACCCTAGTTTTTACAGTACACCCACCACGCTCACCACGGGAGGTTCCTTCTCTCCCTGCGGACTTGGTGTGGGAAGGTGCAAAGCCTAGAACATCTACAGCCATTTTTACCACAAGTGAAGCCAGCCTGAGGCTTATGCCTCCACAGACAGAGGATAGAGTCACAGAAAAATGAAGCTGGATCAGACTACCCTGTCTCTGAACATCAATTAGGGCAATCAACACATTTCCATATGAGTTAAACCAATTTGAATCAGATTTTATATATATTTTTGGAACGGAAAACATTGTAATTGATACATCTGCTTAGAAAGATGTGAAATATTATTCATAGAATGATAATTATTTGGGGTTATTATAAACATGTACATTTCTCCATTGCTTAAATACTTCATAATGAGCATGTTTCATTTTTACAAACACAGAATAGTCATCCTTCTTGGATATTAAATTAGTAAACATAAAAGCCATATATATTCATTAAAAAAAAAAATCCAGACACTTTCACTACCAAGTGCCCCAAATAGAATTAAGGAGAAAGAATGTTCTCTGATCAGAAAATATAATAAAAATGATTTAAAAAACTGTTAACATCTTTATTATGCTAAGCATTTTATATGTATTATCTCATTTAATTTTCAAAACACATCTACAAAGCAGGTAACATTATTGTCTCCATTTTATAGAGAAAGAAATATCTTTTTCATCTTTCTGTGATTGCCTGAATTTCCTTTGAAAAGAGACAGTCTTTAATAACATGATTAAACATCAAAAGTTTATAACATGCATGTGATGGAGAAAATTAATATGTACACATGAGTAACGTTACTCAAAATGTAAATGCAGGTAAGAGATGTTTTCCTGGTTTGTTAGGCATGGGCTAGATTGGAAGTCCCCAGGCTTTTGGAAGTTGGAGGTTGCTGGGGTTTCTCAACTTGTAAAAACGAAGTCCCAGATCTCTCTCTCTGAGAGCTGCTACATCCTAAAATTGGACCTGTGGTATTTTTAATAATCTACCTTATTCAATGTTGTCTCTCTAGCGCTCATCACAGTACCTGGTACATAACGGGCGCTCAATGAATGCTTGAAGGAGGAAAGAAAGGAAAGGAAAGGAAAGAAGGAAGGAAGGGGGGGGGGAAGGGGGAAGGGAGGGAAAGAAAGAAGCAGGAGGGAGGGAGGGTCGGAGACAGGAAGGAAGAAAGAAGCAAAGAAGGAAGGAGGGAGGGAGGAATTATTTTCAGCTTCACTTCTGGTCCACCCACGTGTACCTTTCTCCAAGTTGACGGTGCCTTAGGACGAACATGGTCTTCCGCTTTCTCCTTTTTCTCTTCCTACTGGTGGGAAGACACATGATGGCAGGAGCTCAAACAGCCATCTTGGGCCATGAGAGCATGAAAGAGAGGCTACATTTTGAGGATGACAAAGTAACAAGATAGAATCCTAGTTAAGCCACTATTACAGCCTGGACTGCCTCCCAGACTTCTGCATGGGGGAATAAAAAAATTCTATATTGTTTCAGTTGCTGCATTTTGGGTAGAAATAGCAGCCTGATTCTTGACTAGTTGAGTCAAGTATGGACACAGTCTAATAGAAACCAAAGTTACTGGGGTGGTAAGATCATTGCCATTTCCTTAATTCAGTTCTTTATTTTATTTTTTTTTTAATATTAGATTTCTAGAAACTAGTTTGAGGGAATTTATTGGATCATATGATTAAAAACTCCAGGGGATTTGGGGCCCTAGGTATAGTTAGATCCAAGGATTAAATAATGTCTGTAGAACTCAATCCCTCTCTCTATCTCTTGGCCCATCTTTTCTCTGTATTGAGTTGGTTCCCAAGCAGGACCTCTCTATGATGTGAAGGCTGAAGCTCCTGGCTCACAGTATGCTTAGAGAGAGCAGATTCAGTGGGGAAAAAACAAACAAACAAACATACTCTTATCCCCAGAGTTCCCACAAAATCCTCAAGGTTCACTCTCATTGGACTCTCATTAGATCATGAGCCCATCTCTGAACCAATCACTGTGGCCAGTGATTCAGGCCTGGGACATGCGCCCACCCCTGGAGCTGGGGATAGTTCACCTCTACCTGAGCCAGGTGCACTGAGAGTGGGAAAGGTGAGGTTTCCCATAAAAGCTCCAGGTGCTCTTCCCAGAAAGAGGGGAATGAATACAGGCAGGCAACAGCTGCAGACGTCTACTATAACTTACTCCTTGACTTAACAAATATTCATTGAAGCACCTGAAGAATATGCCTGATCTTATCTTAGGCAACGGGCATGCAAACTGAAGAAGACAGACAAAAATCCCTGATCTCCCAGAAGGTCCTCACATCCAAGAATGATGAAGCAGGGCTTCCCTCGTGGCGCAGTGGTTGAGAGTCCGCCTGCCGATGCAGGGGACACGGGTTCGTGCCCCGGTCCGGGAAGATCCCACATGCCTCGGAGCGGCTGGGCCCGTGAGCCGTGGCCGCTGAGCCTGCGGGTCCGGAGCCTGTGCTCCGCACCGGGAGAGGCCACAGCAGTGAGAGGCCCGCGTACTGCAAAAAAAACGAAACAAAAACAAAACAAAAAAACAAAACAAAACAAACAAACAAAAAAAAACCCACACGGTTGACTCGGGGCCCACTTCTTTAAAAAAAAAAAGAATGATGAAGCAGTTTCTTGTGTCCTCTTAAAAAGCTTATGTGTACCTTCTTCTGGGAATACTACCAAACTCACCAGGGGCTCTAGAATAATCTTTAGGTCCACAAAGACGCAACTGGAGCTTTTAAATCACGGAGAGGGAGTGTGCAAATGCTAGGTGGAATTTTCCTTGTGAAGATGAGAGGAACAAAGAGAGGAGCCATGAGAAAGTAAAGGAAAAGCCCCAACAGTTTATAGGTGGAGTCTGGGCATTTTCAGGTGACGTCACCTCATTCCAAGGAGAACTCAGTTATTCTTTTTTTCTCCTCTCCTAATCTTACTGCAGAGTTTAAAGGGCTGGAAGAAATATTAGTCTGACATGTGGGCACCAATTAGGCTTTTACAGGTCCAGGAAATAAAATACTAACTTCTATAGTTGTTTCGAGTGAAAATTGCCAAGTAATTTGTCTGCTGGAGAAGTATGGAAGCACTTGCCGTGGCTTCCTGTTTTGCACACTGTCTCCCTCCGTGCCAGCTTGTTGTCTCGTCAAATTTATTTTCAGTGGCGGTAGGACATACGCTTGTAATTTTAGGAATGGAGGCACCTGAGATAAGGTGGAACTTGTCACTGGAAAATGAGCTCCAGGGAAGCTGTTTCCTGGCTTCATATTTCAAGATATTTCGGTTATCCTTCCAAAAGTGACTGAATCAACAAAATTGATTCAGAGCTTTGTGCAAACGTCTGACACAGGCCCAGGCCGTATTTTAAATGACACGTAAACATTTGCTTTGTACCCTGTCTCCTCAGCTCTGGTCCTCTTCTCCCCCACCCAGCTGCCATGTCACAACTTGGCCGATACTGCCAACCATACGGTTTTTATTTATGTAAACAAATATCTGGTGAAGAAAGAAAGTGGAAATAATCAAATTTTGGTGGGGTGTGGGGGGTGGAGGTGGCAGCGGGGGAAGAGTTGAGAAAAGATCAGCAATGCATTTCATTCTCCTCCGATAGTCACTAGGGTGTTTGGGGACCTTTTACATCCTCACCAAAAGCAAAACAAAGGGGCAGGCTTGATAGAGGTGAAGAAAGTTTTTGTGCATACCCTTTGATTCGGCTTCTTAAAACCAAAGTGTCTCTTATAGATGTGCTTACAAGTTATTTTCTCCCTCTGAGACTCAGTTTTCTTTATCTGTGAAATGGGATTAATAACACGTAGCTTCTAGGGTATGGTCCTATGTAAAGCACCAGGCATGCTGGCAGGCACAGAGGGAGAGCTTAGGACAAGGGAGTCACCCAACACACACACACAAACCCCCAATGTCATATTTATGGCATTGTTTATGTCACATTTAGAGAGTTGGTCATAAAGCCTGGGGCTACAGTCTTTCCATATACAGGTGACCCAACCTGCTATGTCTCTAGACTCAACTCAGGAGCCACCCGGGGCGTTTGAGTGACAGGATTGTTCAGAGAAACCCACTTCAAACCTAGACAAAGACGGCTCTCCTTGATGGCCGAAGCATCTGTTTCCCAGCCCCCAATAGGCCATTTAGATAACAGAGACAAGTCTGAGATGGGAAATAGCTGATAGCAGCCCAGAAATAGAGCAGGTCTGAGGTGGAATAAAAGCCCTCTGCTGTCCATCAGTGTCAGCGGCACCTCCGTGTGAAAGGTGCTGGGAGCTTCCCATATAAGGCAGAAGATGGCTCTCCAGGAGACAAGGGCGGGGTCTGGAAAACTGCTGAACTGGAGCAGGTCTTTGCTCAGGTCATCAGTATGACATGGACCCTGGAAGAAACCTTCCGACTGTCGCATTACCCAAAGAAACCGAGGCTCACAGAGGTTGAATGAATTACCCAAGATCACTTCCTTAGATGGAGGCAAAACTAAGAAGGAGAACTCGGGTCTCCTGCCTCTCAACCTGTCAGTGCCTTCTCCTTGTTTCCTGGGGTCAGCCGACCTTGCTGGAGCTTCAGAGTGATTATTCTGGGCAGAATCCAGAATGGAGGAGAGGGAAGGCCCTGTGAAGCAGGGAACTGCCAAAGAAGAAAGAGAAGGAAGCTTCTTTTTTAAAAAAGGCAGGAGAGTGAGAAGAAGAGAAAGGAATGTATTTTTAAATATAAAATTGATACAGGCTTACAAAAATGAGCATTGTATAAAATAAAAAGTAAAAATCTCACGCCACTTGTCAAGTACAGCCTCCCACATCCTGCTCCCCAGAGGTAAAAACTCAGATTTTTTCTATACATTTATATGTATATTTTTTTGGTTGACCACAGATAAGATTATACAATAAATATCATTCAGCAATTTACTTTTTTGACTTAATAATATATTCTATTCATCTTTCCATGTCGATGCTTCTAGATCTACCTCAATGTTTTTTGTTTTTTGTTTGTTTTTGTTTTTGCGGTACGCGGGTCTCTCACCGTTGTGGCCTCTCTCGCTGCAGAGCACAGGCTCCGGACGCGCAGGCTCAGCGGCCACGGCTCACGGGCCCAGCCGCTCCGCGGCATGTGGGATCTTCACGGACCGGGGCACGAACCCGTGTCCCCTGCATCGGCAGGCGGACTCCCAACCACTGCGCCACCAGGGAAGCCCTACCTCAATGTTTTAAGTGGCCCTACAGTGTCATCACATCGGTGAAAAGTGATTGACTTAATGAGTTCTCTAATGATGTGCATTCAGATCGCTTCCAACATTTTTCTCACTAATACAAACAAGCCAGCAAAGAGCATCTTGTTCAAATACCCCTATCCACCTGTATGAGCATATCTCTCATATATATTTTAAATTAGGTCAAAGAACATACACATTTTAAATTTTGATAGATTTGCCTAACTTTCAAAGACTGAATCAATTTGTATTTCCATCAAGAGTGTAGGCCACTTCCCCTTTTTCTACACCCTCATCAGCACTGGATAGCATCCATCTTCCTGTTATTTTTCTTGTGCTCTTTTCAGGCATATTTTTGACTCTGACTAGAGTCGAGCATCCATTTATATTGTGAATAGCTCTTTGTAATTATTTTTGTGTAAGATGCTTGCTTTAATCTTTTTTCCCCCACTTTTCTGTTTGGTTTCCAACCTTTTCTTGTTGGATTATAGCAGGATTTTTTTGTAAATTAAATAAATTAATCTTTGAGATATGGGTGGCAGTTATATGTTCCCGTTTATTTTTCGTCTCTTGGCTTTCTGTGTTTGTTTTTCTGTTTAAAACGTTTGTGTGGTCAAATCTACTCTTTAGACCTTTTGGGTCCTATGTCTTGTTTGAAAGAGCTTCACCGTTTCAGAGGATAAAATTCTACCATTATTCTAAAGTCTTTATGGATTTTCTACATATTGCAAATAACAGACCAAAATGGAATTTATTTTAGGTGTGATGCAGGGCCTTAGCCTCCTCTTTCTCCCTTTCTCTCTCTCTCTCTCTCTTTCTCTCTTTTTCCTTTCTTCTTTTCCCCAGATCACTAGCTTATTGTATGAACACTATTGATTGATTGACTGATTTGTTCTTTGACCACTTATATAAAATGCCACTGTTTCCATAAATCAAATTACTCTTCATACTTGGGGTTTTTTTCTGGGCTCTATTTCATTCCACTGATTATTCTGTTCACCTATGTACCAGCAGGATTCTGTTTCAAATACTGTAGGTTTATAATACCTCTTTAGTTTCTATGAAGGCTAATCTCTCCATAACTCTTTAATAAAATGAAGGTTTTTTGTGTTTTTTTTTTGTTTTCAAAGGACACTTGGTTATGCTCCAAAGAAAAGACATAGTATTATATTTTACAAAACCCATTTTCGTACAGATCCTTCAGGTTTTAGGTCAGGAAAATCTTACAATGTACATATGCTTTTTCCTCCTAGGTCATTACATGTTCCAGACCGCTGGACACACTGAGAGTTGACCCTAGTTACTGTTTTAGTGACAACAAGGGGTATCTGTGATGGGTCTTGAATGAGCCTCCCCTTGCAAGCCTTCTGTCCTGGGTGAGGTCACCACAGGGCTTTCAATCAAAGGAAGGCTCGTCCCCTCCGACACAGGAGGATGAGCTACTGGTACTAGCAAGGGAGGCTCAGAGTGACATGGGGCTGCTGGAGTGTCAGTTCCAACATAATCTCCCCCTTCCAGGTTTCAGTGTCTCATTCTTTTCCAATCAATTCCCTGACTTTTACATGAGAAACTTGGTAAGGCTGTGAATTCAACTGACATTGCAATTCTGCAACCCTCCCAATTACATTTTATTTGATTTTTAGCAATATGAGCCTGTGGCTATAATAAATAAGAGATTCTTTTAGGGCTGCCATGGAAACTTTCTGGCTCTCAGATCATGACTTGAACTGAGATTGAAAGAACATTAGCTGTTTATAGATGCTCCAGTGCCCTCAGGAGAACCCATCCAGCACCACAGTCCTTGCTTCCATTTGTATGTCATCACAGCCACCCAGTTTGATTAATTGTGAAGCCATCAAATGCCATGAATTAGTAGGATCCATTTCCCCGTGGCAAGGAGTTGATCACTGCACTCAAGCTCCGATAGAGAGAGAAAGAGAGAGGAAGATTAATTATGGGGAATTGGCTCATGGGATTATGGAGGCTAAGAAGTTCCCTGATGGTCTGCAAGCTGGAGACCCAGGAGAGCAGTGAGGCAGGGGAAAAAGGAACAGATTCCTCCTTCCTCCACCTTTTGTTATATTCAGGTCCTCAATGGGTGGGACGATGCCCACCCACATTGTGGAGGGCAATTCGCCTCACTAAATCCAACCATTCAAATGCTAATCTCATCCAGAAACACCTTCACAGACACATCCAGATATACTGTTTAATCTGGGCACCCACTGCCCAGTCAAGATGACATATCAAATTAACCGTCACACCCCTTCAATCTGGTGCTTGATTTCCTCCACATATTGGCATCTGAAATCTACAACATCGGCATCTCTTGGTGCTCAGGTTTATGACTTGTTTGCAAGGAAAACTTCCAGAATCGATGACCTCTTTGTGGAAAAAGACAGAATAAAAGAATATAAATCTAAACAAGGAGACCAGAGCGCAGGATGCGGGTGAGAGTCTGTGTCCTTGAGCACTGCTAACACGAAACCATCAGCTTGTAAATAAGATGTTGAGCTGAAGTCATAATGTCCCTGGAACGTCATGAGTGGGATAATGAACATGAAATGTTCCCCTCTGTTCCTATGATGAGAAATATATCTCTTAGTTAAGATTCTATAGCAAAATTCAAGACATCAACTAAAGGATTATGCCTATCCTAAGGATAAATCAGTGCCTACCACTAATACAATGGATCTTAAAATATGTCCCCAGACCATCAGTGTCAACATCACTTGGGAACTTACTAGAAATGCAAATTCTCAGATCCCACCCCAGACTTACTGAATCAGAGACCCCAGCAATGTGTGTTTTAACGAACCCCAGGTGATTTTGAGAATCACAAGTTTACACAGACCTGAAATCAAGTCCCTGCTTCTCCATTTATAATCGGTGTGACTTTGGCAAGACTTTTAAGCCCAGCCGCAGTTCTCCCATGTGTCAGCTGGACCTTGACCGTAGCTACCTGATGGGATTGTTATGAAAAAAGAAATGATGAATAATGTTGCCTCCAGCCGGAGGTGTTTCCAAGGAAGGGAAGAAAAATGTTTGGCAGGAGCCCCCAGGGGCAGGGGGTTGGCCAGCTCTGCGTTTACATCTTTTTCACTGGTAATGATCTGGGAAACAGAAAAACATTACCTGTCAGTATCATTGGAGCTGGTGCTATAGGGAAGGGCCCCACAGGACACATGAAATGTTCTGATAGAGAGAATTCAGAAATCCTAGCCCACTTGGGCCAAGACAGCTATAGAAAAATAATCCAAATTGCACTCGGGAGAGGAGACGGGAGAGGCAGGGAAGGCACAGGTCTTTAGGTCAACAGTCCTGCTGTGACAGGAAAACCAATACTCCCCAAAGAGCCAAGGCCACAGTAGGGGGAAATTGGAGAGGTAGTGCCCCAAAAGTGGAGAAAGGGAACCCCTTTCCTCCTTCCTTTGCAGCCTGCAAGGGCACACCTGGAAGGTGGCCTTATGTAGTTGCAGGGAGACTTCAAAGATAACTCCAGTTTCTAAAGATACTCAGGGAAGAGCAACCACAAAAGACTGAGGAAGAGAAGAAAGGAATTTCCAGATGTGAGAAATCTAATTAGGTTGGTAATGACTGGAGGGCAGTGAGATTCATTTGCTAGTACCTGAAAAGGAGAGTTTCAATTCAGTTGATCTGGTATTTATTACATGCCTACTATTTGCTAATTACTGTCTAGGTTCTGGTGAAGTAGAAACAAATGAAACCCAGCCCTGCCCTGAGAAGTTCCTAGTTCAATCAATGCAGGAGGAAAATTGTAATTAGATAATACATGCAGTGTAAAAAAGGGCCATTAAAAGGATATCCCGAGAACACAAAGGAGGGATATATAACGCAGTCCAGGCCCAGAAGGGAGCAGGTATCAGAGAAGACTTCCTGGAGGAGGTAGTGCTTGAGTTGAGTCTTAAAAGATAAGGAATATATCAAGTAATATGCCTTTGGCTGCATGTAACAAAAAATCTAAACTCAACTGCCTCACAAGATGGGGGAACTTATTATACTATATAATATAGAGTCTAGAGACTGTCAAGGACCCAGATTCTTTCCATGTCTCTCTTTCTCCGGCCTCAACACGTTAGCTGTGTTCCCAAACCACCATCCCTCATGGTCATAAAATGGCTGCAGAAATTCCAGACATCACATCTGGACATACACATGTCAAGAAGGAGGTAAGGGTCCTTCACTTTCTGTCTTTCTTTGAAGGAAGTAAATCCTTCACAGAAGCCTGACCTACACACCTTCCCTCATGTTTCACTGTCCAGAATGGCTATTCATCCCCACACCTAATCCAAAAAAAAGGAAAAAAACCACCATAATTAGGGGAAAAAGGGATTTTAAAAAACCCATAATTAACTTAGTCCATTAGGGATCCACCACCCAAGAGAAGAGTAGTTACCTAAACAAAGGCAATAAGGGCTCAGATTGCAGAGGATGCTGTATAAACTGCATTTACAGGGCAGGTGTTTACAGCAGCCCCGTTTTTTCTCTAACAGTTTTATTTTGGTATAATTGACATATTTAAATTTTCACATACTTAAAGTAAACAATTTGATATGATTTGACACATGTATGCACTTGTGAAAGATCACCACCATCAATATAATGAACATAACCAGTACCCCTAAAAATTTTCTCCTGTCCTTTTGCAATCCTCCCTCAGGCCCCTTCCTACCCACTCTTTGCCCCTAGGCAACCACTAATGGACTTTCCATCCCTACAGATTCGCTCATATTTTCTAGAATTTTAGAAGTTTCTATAATTGTCAATAATCATGCAAAGTGTACTCTTTTTTTTTTCTGGCTGCTTTCAATCAGCAAAATGATTTTGAAATTCACCTATGACTTGTGTGTATCACGTGTTCATTCCTTTTTATTGCTTAGTAGTATTCCATCGTATGGATACACTGCAATTTGTTTACCCATTCATCTGTTAACGGACATTTGGGTTGTTTCCAGTTTGGGCTCTTACAAGTAAAACTGCCATGAACCTTTGTGTAGAGGCTTTTATTTCTCTTGAATAAATTTCTAGGAAGATAACAACCAGATCACGTGGTAGGGATATGTTTCACTTTTTAAGAAACTGTCATACTGTTTTCCACAGCAGTTGTACCATTTTATATTCCTGCCAATGGTGTTTGAGCATTCCAGTTGCTCCACATCTTCACCAACATTTGATAATCTTTCTAATGTTACACATTCTCGTGGAGGTCAACAACTCTTTCTATAATAAATACTTTGTAACCCCCCCGTATGATCCAGAAATAAAATTTGTTATTATACGTACCCGTAATGAGTAATTACACAAATGCCAACACAGTGCCCTAACTGTAAAGTGAAAGAGAAATTTAAAAAAAATTTTCTAATAAAATAATGTGTGTTTCAGTATGTAAATAGGTGTGCATAAACTAGAAGCCATAATTAAGTAGTCAACTGCTCACACATGCATGTGGAGTCACTGTGAGGGCTCCAATGACAAACACAGATCAATGGAGGTGTGTCATTTGGAAACGCAAACCCCATAAGCGACACTGCCCTCAGTGATGTGATTTACCAAAATGGTGAACAACTTTACCTAAATTTCCAGACAAATCAAAGCGTATTCTTTGTTTCGTTACCAAGGAAATGCATTTGTGTAAAATTTAATATTTATTAAAACTATGGAAAAATTGCTTTGTACTTACTTATAAAGTTAGATCCTAGGCTCAGATGCAAAGAGCTTTGATTTTTTATGTACCTGAATGTCCAGTGGGTGTTAGAAAGCCATGTGGGCAAGATCTTTGATTATATTCTGCATTAAAAAAAAAAATCTAAAAAGGATATTATTGGTACAACTTGGGAAATTTATAAATATGGACTGTAAATTATTAATGTCAAATAGAATTGTATCAGTGTTAGATTTCCTGAGTATATAATCTGCAGTTATGTAAGAGAATGTCCTTGTTATTAGAAGAGTTAAGGTGAAATATTTAGGGGTAGAGTATTGGGATGTCTGTAATTAAATCTCACATGATTCCGCCAAGGAGAGAGAAAGAGATTTCCTTATGTATACACGGAGAAAATAATAAAGCAAAAGTGCCAAAGTATTACCAGTTGGAGAATATAAATGAAAGGTACCCAGGTGTTCCTTGAAATATTCTTGCATCTTTTCTGTAGGTGTGAATACAGTCAGCCCTCAGTATCTGTGGGTTCCACATCTGCAGATTCAACCAACCATGGATCCAAAATATTTGGGAAAAAAATCCAGAAATTTCCAAAAAGCAAAACTTGAATTTGCCTTATACCCATAACTTTAGCATTTACATTGTATTAGGTATTATAAGCGATCTAGAGATAAAGGATACAGGAGGATGTGGCTAGGTTATACGTAAATACTACATCATTTTATATAAGGGACTTGAGCAGCCGTGGGTTTTGGGATCCACAGGGGTCCTGGAACCAATGCTCCATGGATACTGAGAGACAAATGTATTTTCCAAAATAAAAAGCTGAAGAAGGGGGAAAGCTTTTTGTTGGCTGCAGAGCTTAAAGAAAGCAAAGCTTGCAGTATGGGGGATAATTCTTTGCCATGTGAGGCAGCTGTATGCTTTGCAGAGCATCTAGCCCTTCCTGAGCTTCAATCTACTAAATGCTGGTAACAGTCCTAAAGGCTGTGGAGTCCACAAGTGCCCCCACCACATTTCTATTGAGAGAAAGAGACAGAGCGAACCTGCTCTTGGTACCTCTCCATCACTGGAGGGGACGCCGGGTAATGATGGGCACTGGGTCAGGGGTCAGAAGAATTCGTAGCCTTTTAGAGCTAAACAGAAATGATCTCATTTGTCAAAGAAGAGTTCGTGGACCAGCAGTGCCAGCTTACCCTGGGTGGGGGGAGAGGGGAGCCTGATTGAAACGCACAATCTCACCTCCTACCCCACTACCCCGCCCCACCCCCAAACTGACGAATCAGAATCTGTGTTTGATGTTACTGCACGTTCAAATTTCAGAAGCACTGCTTTGGACTGAGGATGTTAAGCCATGGTGTCTTAGCACGTCCCTGGCGTGGCGTGGGCCTGGGGAGGGGGTCACCTTCGTTCCTGCTACAACCAGAGGCTCAACTCCTTGGGCTTCCACTTAAGCTTTGGGTTGAGGAACAAGCTAGACAGCTAAAAACATTTGAAAGTCACCCCCCAGCTCTCATTTTACCAATGAAGAAACAGAGGCCCCTGGCAGTGATGGGACTTGCCAGCCCACACTGGATCCATGGATTAGAGGCAGGACTCAAATCCAGTACCCCGACCCTGAGCACAGGGCTCTTCCCACAGTGCCCTCGGCTTGTTTTCCTCAAATAAGTCCAGCAAGAAGCTGGACTGGGTGACCGCGGCTGTCACTGAACACCGGCAGACCGCAGCCGAGCCCACTCCCCGCTAGAGGCTGGGCCGCAGACCCCTGCAGTATAACCCACCCCACTGGCCTGACAGACGGACCACCTTTATTTTCCACAGTGCCCACTTGCAGACGTCTGGGCCATCAGCGAATACTCAGCATGTTGGCTAAGAGCACTAAGGCTTTTGTCGGAGACCCTCCAATACCGCCACCAATCAGGCCCCCATCCCTGCCCTAAGTCCGTGCAGGTCAAAAGAAACAGTTCTCTTTCTAATCTAAACTGAGTTAGCTCTGGAATCTGAGATTCATCGGTTGCATTTCTTAACAGCAAAAGAGAAGGCTGTCACGGTGGACGAACCTCCCAATTGTTTTACCTCCCAAGGGCTGTCTGAGACATTCTGCCTGCACAGGCCTTTACAAATTATCATCTGCGCCTTAGGCAAAGCCGTCTTTATTAACTCATGATCTGAGGCATTATTAATTTATTACTCTGCTTTGTGTAGTGACTTGTCTTAAAAAGGCCCGCAATGAATCACATCTCCCTGTTCCAAGAGTCTCAGTTTAACGTCCTTTTATGTTTTTACTCCTATGCACGAGTTTGAAACGACTCTAAAGCGTATACGAAACCTCACATTGGGTTTTTGCATGTTCAAAAGTGGAGCAAAAGCAATTTAAAAGAAAATATTTTCCTCTCACTGGGGAAGCTTATGACCAAGTCTTATTTATTCAGATACAGTCTTTCCGCCTCAGAATTGGAAGCATGCCCCCGAGGAAAGGCACACTAACCAGCCAGGCTGATCCTGTTTTCCCGTTCCAGCTGACTGATAAACACAAACGAAACAAAAGCATGAAAGCTAAAGGGCAAAGCGGGAACGGACTGTTTTTTGCTTTTCTGTTTTCTGCTACTGTTTACTAACTTGAGGCAGAGAAACCAGTGAAAAGTCCGCTCGTATTTCTACCTTAAATGAGTTTTTCAATTGTATATTCTTCTCACTGGCTCTGCATAGATCGATGATCAATCCTGAGAGTATCCAAATTAGCTCAAATAAAAATTGTGCAGATCAGCTGCTATTGATCAGCTGCTACTGCCTGGTCACTGGGTCCAAGAATCTCACTGTTGGGCCACAACATGTGCATTTACTCTTTTTATGAGTCCTTTGTCTCAGATTCACACACGGGAGGCTGAAAGCCCAAGAGCACCAATGTTTGGGCTTCACCTCTCATTGAAATCCTGGTTGCCCCATGCGATGGGCTGAATTGTGTTCCCCTGAGATTCATACGCCGAAGCAACCCCCAGTACTTTAGAATGTGACTGTATTTGAAGATAGGGTCTTAAAAGAGGTAATTAAGTTAAACCGAGGTTGTTAGGGTGGACCCCAATCCAATATGACTGGCATCCTTATTAAAAGAGGAAAATTGGACACAGACATGTACAGAGAAAGACCGTGTGAAGACGCAGGGAGGAGATGGCCATCTATAAGGGAAGGAGAGAGGCCTCAGAAGAAACTAATCCTTCTGACACCTTGATCTTGGACTTCCAGTCTCCAGAACTGTAAGAACATAAATTTCTGTTGTTTAAGCCACTCAGTCTAGGGTACTTCGTTACGGCAGCTGTAGGAAACTAATACACTCAACTTTCATTCAGGTCTTAAGTTTACTATTTAAGCTAAAAAAAAAAAAATACACTGGACTGTAAAAGTGACATGTTTGTAGTGAGTAGAAATCACCTGTGAAGAGAATTTGGAAATCTTGGAAAACTCATAGCCATCAGGTAGGCAGATTCTTGCCAGGGACTTGGTAACTGACCAGCTGGAAGTCATACTCTTAAAATGAGCTTCTCCTGTGACAGGAGAGGAAGGGACAGATTATGCATGAGCTGGAGAGGCTTCTCTGAGTTTCTTACCCAGGGGAGCTGACGTAGCCCCACGCACATGCCTCCTGGTACAAGAAATGTGGTCTGAAGATTTGAATGAAAGTATATATGTATCTCAATCACTAGGTGAATTAAGATAATTAACATAAGCTACTTCAAAACTTTAGGGTCTTTGTATGAAAAAGTTTGATGTGTCTTTACAATAAAAACTGATGTGGAGACTTCCCTGGTGGCTCAGTGGTTAAGAATCTGCCTGCCAATGCAGGGGACACAGGTTCAATCCCTGGACCGGGAAGATCCCACATGCTGCGGAGCAGCTAAGACCGTGCACCACAACTACTGAGCCTGCACTCTAGAGCCTGCAAGCCACAACTACTGAGCCCACGTGCCACAATTACTGAAGCCCACGTGCCTAGAGTCCATGCTCCGCAACAAGAGAAGCCACCGCAACGAGAAGCCTGTGCACCCAACAAAGAGTAGCCCCTGATCGCTGCAACCAGAGAAAGCCCACGTGCAGCAACAAAGACCCAAAGCAGTCAAAAAAAAAAAAAAAGATGTGGCTCAGCAGGAGCTCTCCTCGATTCAGGGATCCAGGATCCCTCCATCCTGTGATGCTGCCACGTTAACACGGGGCTTTCAAGACAAATACTGTATGATATCACTTATATGTGGAATCCAGAAAATACAACAAATTAGTGAATATAACATAAAAAAGCAGACTCAGATATGGAGAACAACATAGTGACCAGTGGGGAGAGGGAAGGGGGGAGGGGAGGTGTAGAGGGAGAGGATTAAGAGGTACAAACTATTAGGTATAAAATAAACTACAAGGATATATTGTACAACACGGGGGAAAGAGCTTATATTTTATGACTATAAATAGAGTATAACCTTTAAAAATTGTGAATCACTATATTATACACCTGTAACTTATATAATATTGTACAGCAACTATATTTCAGTAAAAAAATAAATAAAATTTTAAAAACAAGCCTTTCAAGATCACCATGGCAGGGGGAGAGAAAGAGAGCATACAACCCAGCTTTTAACTGCCTAAACCCAATGTGACAATATGCTTATGACCCATTTGTTCCAACTAACATCAAGGGTAGCTGGGAAATGTAGGGGAGCACATAGAATGTTTGCTGAGCTATGAGGGTCTCTGTCACATTTTTTGAACTTTCATTATGTACTAGCTATAGCGCTAAGAACTTTACATATAGTGTCTTGCTTCATTTTTTTTTAAATATATGTGGAAACTGAGACTTAAGAGCTTAAGTTGCCGAAGGTCAAATAAAAGTAAGTGGTAGAACTCACATGGGAATTCAGATATGTCTATTTCCAGAAGTCCATAGCCCTAGGCTATACTGATGGGAAATTTTTTTACTCAAAATCTCAAAGCCCTTATCTTTACTTTTATTTGTCTTCTGAATCACTCTGAAAACTGAGGGGGGAAATGAAAGGTTAAAATCCTGAAGTATGATGTCTGCACCGATCAAATTATCTGGGTGACTTGAAGATATGGAGACTTGGGTTTAAGATTGGTGATACTCCCATATCAAGTGCAGCATTTTATTTTTAATGTGAAAAAATTTCACTGAGATAGTATTTCCTCATCTGCTTTGCTTTATTTTAAAAGGAAGATGTTCAGATGTTTCAAACACTTTCGACAGATTGTTCCCAAAGTGTCAAAGAAACGAATAATGAAGTAAGATGATGGCATACAGCTTACAGGGTTGAAATTTCATGTACATCCCCAGAAAAGGAGATGCTGCCCTCAAGATAACCTGTGACTCATAAACTAAGAACTGTGTAATGCTGAATAGTCAAAAAAGGCCTGAAAAAATACCAGAGCAGGGAAGGGTCACTGGCCCCAAACAAATCACACTCACCCGAACGTTGATCACACCCATGTCTTCTTCATGGCTGAAGTGAATTCTCTTTGCCTATTTGAGTTGTGATGGAATATCATTTTTAAATCATTGGCCATCTTTAAAATATGGTCTTTGGTTTTGGCCCCAAATCCACTCACCCAATAACTTCAGTAACTCAGTGATTTTATTTTTTTTAAATTATTAAGAGACACATTTATATGGCTTAAAACAATACTCTGACCTGTGAGACTTGCCCTTAATTTGACCTCGTCTCCAAGAACCTTACTGGAGACAATAGGAAAACCTCAAATATTCAGACTAATTATATGGTGGGGGAGGTTAGACCAGATGAAGTTAGTGGAAAGTCTGAGTTGTAAAAGATTTTAAGAAATACCATCTTATTTTTTTCTAAGCTAGATTCAGAATCAACGTGTTGTTAATAAGAGACCAATGGACAGATACTCCCAATATTAGTTCCTGCACTGGTGCCAGTCAGTGGCTTAGGGCCATGTTTTCACTGGTTTGAAGCAAAAAGAGAAAAGCAAGAATTGTGCAGTGATTTGTTCATGGGTTGAAATTTATTCAGCTTTCAAATTCTGAGATTATTTAATTCTTAGTGTTTTTATTTTAATTTTATTTTTTTTTTATACAGCAGGTTCTTATTAGTTATCCACTTTATACACATCAGTGTATACATATCAATCCCAATCTCCCAATTCATCCCACCACCCCCACCCCGCCACCACCACTTTCCCCCCCTGGTGTCCATACATTTGTTCTCTACATCTGTGTCTCAATTTCTGCCCTGCAAACCGGTTCATCTGTACCATTTTTCTAGATTCTACACATATGCGTTAATATACGGTATTTGTTTTTCTCTTTCTGACTTACTTTACTCTGTATGACAGCCTCTAGATTCATCCATGTCTCTACAAATGACCCAATTTTGTTCCTTTTTATGGCTGAGTAATATTCCATTGTATATATGTACCACATCTTCTTTGTCCATTCATCTGTCGATGGGCATTTAGGTTGCTTCAAACCTGGCTATTGTAAATAGTGCTGCAATGAACACTGTGGTACATGACTATTTTTGAATTATGGTTTTCTCTAGGTATATGCCCAGTAGTGGGATTGCTGGGTCATTTGGTAATTCTATTTTTAGTTTTTTAAGGAACCTCCATACTGTTCTCCCTAGTGGCTGTATCAATTTACATTCCCACCAACAGTGCAAGAGGGCTCCTTTTTCTCCACACCCTCTCCAGCATTTGCTGTCTGTAGATTTTCTGATGATGCCCATTCTAACTGGTGTGAGGTGATACCTCATCATAGTTTTGATTGGCATTTCTCTAATAATTAGCTGTTCATGTGCTTCCTGGCCATCTGTATGTCTTCTGTGGAGAAATGTCTATTTAGGTCTTTCTGCCCATTTTTGGATTGGGTTGTTTGTTTCTTTAATATTGAACTGCATGAGCTGTTTATATACTTTGGAGATTAATCCTTTGTCCGTTGATTCGTTTGCAAATATTTTCTCCCATTCTGAGGGTTGTCTTTTCGTTTTTTTTTTTGTAGTTTCCTTTGCTTTGTAAAAGCTTTTAAGTTTCATTAGGTCCCATTTGCTTATTTTTGTTTTCACTTCCATTACTCTAGGAGGTGGGTCCAAAAAGATCTTGCTGTGATTTATGTCAAAGAGTGTCCTTCCTATGTTTTCCTCTAAGAGTTTTATAGTGTCTGATCTTACATTTAGGTCTCTAATCTATTTTGAGTTTATTTTTGTGTATGGTATTAGGAATTGTTCTAATTTCATTCTTTTACATGTAGCTGTCCAGTCTTCCCAGCACCATTAATTGAAGAGACTGTCTTTTCTCCATTGTATATCCTTGCCTCCTTTGTCATAGATTAGTTGGCCATAGGTGCATGGGTTTATCTCTGGGCTTTCTAAACTGTTCCATTGATCTATATTTCTGTTTTTGTGCCAGTACCATAGTGTCTTGATTACTGTAGCTTTGTAGTATAGTCTGAAGTCAGTCAGTCTGATTCCTCCAGCTCCGTTTTTTCCCCTCAAGACAGCTTTGGCTATTCGTGGTCTTTTGTTCCTCCATACAAATTTTAAGATTTTTTGTTCTAGTTCTGTTAAAAATGCCATTGGTAATTTGATAGGGATTACATTGAATCTGTAGATTGCTTTGGGTAGTATAGTCATTTTCACAATGCTGATTCTTCCAATCCAAGAACATGGTATATCTCTCCAATGTTGGCATCATCTTTAATTTCTTTCATCAGTGTCTTATAGTTTTCTGCATACAGGTCTTTTGTCTCCCTAGGTAGGTTTATTCCTAGGTATTTTATTCTTTTTGTTGCAGTGGTAAATGGGAGTGTTCCCTTAATTTCTCTTTCAGATTTTTTATCATTAGTGTATAGGAATGCAAGAGATTTCTGTGCATTAATTTTGTATCCTGCAACTTTACCACGTTCATTGATTAGCTCTAGTAGTTTTCTGATGGCATCTTTAGGATTCTCTATGTATATTATCATGTCATCTGCAAACAGTGACAGTTTTACATTTTGTTTTCCAATTTGTATTCCTTTTATTTCTTTTTCTTCTCTGATTGCTGTGGCTAGGACTTCCAAAACTATGTTAAATAACAGTGGCGAGAGTGGACATCCTTGTTTTATTCCTGATCTTAGAGGAAATGCTTTCAGTTTTTCACCATTGAGAATGATGTTTGCTGTAGGTTTGTCATATATGACTTTTATTATGTTGAGGTAGGTTCCCTCTATGCCCACTTTCTGGAGAGATTTTATCATAAATGGGTGTGGAATTTTGCCAAAAGCTTTTTCTGCATCTATTGATCTGATCATATGGTTTTTATTCTTCACTTTGTTAATATGGTGTATCACATTGATTGATTTGGATTTATTGAAGAATCCTTGCATCCCTGGGATAAATCTCACTTGATCAGGGTGTATGATCCTTTTAATGTGTTGTTGATTCTGTTTGCTAGTATTTTGTTGAGGATTTTTACATCTATATTTATCAGTGATTTTGGTCTGTAATTTTCTTTTTTTTTGTGGTATCTTTGTTTGGTTGTTGGTATCAGGGTGATGGTGGCCTCATAGAATGAGTTTGGGCATTTTCCTTCCTCTGCAATTTTTTGGAAGAGTTTGAGAAAGATAGGTGATCTCTTTTCTAAATATTTGAGAGAATTCACCTGTGAAGCCAACTGGTCCTAGATGTTTGTTTGTTGGAAGATTTTAAATCACAGTTTCAATTCCATTACTTGTGATTGGTCTGTTCATATTTTCTATTTCTTCCTGATTCAGTCTTGGAAGGTTATACTTTTCTAAGAGTTTGTCCATTTCTTCCACATTGTCCATTTTATTGGCATAGAGTTGCTTGTAGTAGTCTCTTAGGATGCTTTGTATTTCTGTGGTGTCTGTTGTAACTTCTTTTTCATTTCTAATTTTATTGATTTGAGTCCTCTCCCTCTTTTTCTTGATGAGTCTGGCTAATGGTTTATCAATTTTGTTTATCTTCTCAAAGAACCAGCTTTTAGTTTTATTGCTCTTTGCTACTGTTTTCCTTGTTTCTATTTCATTTATTTCTTCTCTGGTCTTAATGATTTCTTTCCTTCTGCTAACTTTGGGTTCTGTTTGTTCTCCTTTCTCTAGTTCCTTTAGGTGTAAGGTTAGATTGTTTATTTGAGATTTTCCTTGTTTCCTGAGGGAGGATTGTATTGTTATTAACGTCCCTCTTAGAATTGCTTTTGCTGCATCCCATAGGTTTTGGATCATCGTGTTTTCATTGTCATTTGTCTCTAGGTATTTTTTGATTTCCTCTTAGATTTTTTCAGTGATCGCTTGGTTATTTAAGAACGTATTGTTTAGCCTCTATGTGTCTGTGTTTTTTACATTTTTTCCCTGTAATTGATTTCTAATCTCATAGCATTGTGGTCAGAAAAGATGCTTGATATGATTTCAATTTTCTTAAATTTACCGAGGCTTGATTTGTGACCCAAGATGTGATCTATCTTGGAGAATGTTCCGTGCGCACTTGAGAAGAAAGTGTAATCTGCTATTTTTGTATGGAATGTCCTATAAATATCAATGAAATCTACCTGGTCTATTGTGTCATTTAAAGCTTGTGTTTCCTTATTAATTTTCTGTTTGGATGATATGTCCATTGGTGTAAGTGGGGTGTTAAAATCCCGCACTATTATTGTGTTACTCTCGATTTCCTCTTTTATAGCTGTTAGCAGTTGCCTTATGTATTGAGGTGCTCCTATGTTGGGTGCATATATATTTATAATTGTTATATCTTCTTCTTGGATTGATCCCTTGATCATTATGTAATGTCCTTCCTTGCCTCTTGTAATATTCTTTATTTTAAAGTCTATTTTATCAGATATGAATATTTCTACTCCAGCTTTCTTTTGATTTCCATTTGCATGGAATATCTTTTTCCATCCCCACACTTTCAGTCTGTATGTGTTCCTAGGTCTGAAGTGGGTCTCTTGTAGACAGCATATACATGGGTCTTGTTTTTGTATCCATTCAGCGAGCCTGTGTCTTTTGGTTGGAGCATTTAATCCATTCATGTTTAAGGTAATGATCAATATGTATGCTCCTATTACCCTTTTCTTAATTGTTTTGGGTTTGTTTTTGTAGGTCCTTTTCTTCTTTTGTGTTTCCCACTTAGAGAAGTTCCTTTAGCATTTGTTGTAGAGCTGGTTTGGTGGTGCCGATTTCTCTTGGCTGTTGCTTGTCTGTAAAGCTTTTGATTTTTCTGTCAAATCTGATTGAGATCCTTGCCAGGTAGAGTAATCTTGGTTGTAGGTTCTTCCCTTTCATCACTTTAAATATGTCATGCCACTCCCTTCTGGCTTGTAGAGTTTCTGCTGAGAAATCAACTGTTAACCTTATGGGAGTTCCTTTGTATGTTATTTGGCATTTTTCCCTTGCTGATTTCAATAATTTTTCTTTGTCTTTAATTCTTGCCAATTTCATTACTATGTGTCTTGGCGTGTTTATCCTTGGGTTTATCCTGTATGGGACTCTCCAAGCTTCCTGGAGTTGAGTGGATATTTCTTTTCCCATGTTAAGGAAGTTTTCAACTATAATCTCTTCAAATACTTTCTTGGGTCCTTTCCCTCTCTCTCCTCCTTCTGGAACCCCTATGATGTGAATGTTGTTGCATTTAATGTTGTCTCAGAGGTCTCTTAGACTGTCTTCACATCTTTTCATTCTTTTTTCTTTATTCTGTTCTGCAGCAGTGAATTCCACCATTCTGTCTTCCAGGTCACTTATCCATTCTTCTGCTTCAGTTATTCTGCCATTGATTCTTTCTAGTGTATCTTTCATTTCAGTTATTGTATTGTTCATCTCTGTTTGTTTGTTCTTTAATTCTTTTAGGTCTTTGTTAAGCATTTCTTGCATCTTCTCGATTGTTGCTTCCATTCTTTTTTCAGGTTCTGGATCATCTTCACTATCATTATTCTGAATTCTTTTTCTGTAAGGTTGCCTTGTTTTACTTGTTTTTCTGGGGTTTTATCTTGTTCCTTCATCTGTTACATAGCCCTCTGTCTTTTCCTCTTGTCTATCTTTCTGTGAATGTGGTTTTTGTTCCACAGGCTGCAGGATTCTGTTTTTATTTTTAAATTATTTTTTCTTTCAAGAAATGATGATGGAATAGGCTTTAAAAAAATAAAGAACTTGTTCATTTAGCAAAACAAAACCTTGACACCTGTTTGTCTGACTCCCAAGTATTTTTAGAATTTTACTCATCTCCAAAATCTAGCAATGTTGGTCTCAGTGTCTTTAGAGACCTATCTTTCTTTTTTATTTTTTTTTGTGGTACGCGGGCCTCTCACTGTTGTGGCCTTTCCCATTGCAGAACACAGGCTCCAGATGCGCAGGCTCAGCGGCCATGGCTCACGGGCCTAGCCACTCCACGGCATGTGGGATCTTCCCGGACCGGGGCACGAACCCGCGTCCCCTGCATCGGCAGGCAGACTCTCAATCACTGCGCCATCAGGGAAGCCCAAGACCTATCTTTCTTAATGAACAAGTAACAGGTTGGTAAATATCTGGATATCAATCATCTCTTTTGCCACAGAGTCAGTAGAGCACAGTGTTTGAGAGCCTGGACTTCACAATCTGTCAGACTTCAATTTCAACCTTGGTTGTACCTCTAACAGCAGTAAGATCTTGGGCAAGTCACATGACATCTCTAGACCTCTGTGTCCTCAGTTGTAAAATGGGGATAATAACAGCACAGTATCTATTTCTTATAGTTAATGTGAGAAAGAAATGAGAAAGTGAATGTGAAGGAATTAGCACATAGTAAACAATCAATGAACATTATTATTAACATTATTAATAAATAAATGAGTGCTTGAAACATGAACTCTTAGCAAGAGTTTGGATTGCACGCTTCCATATATTATGAATTTGCCACACACATCGTGTCTTCTGGGATGTTTCCAAAATGAATTGGTTTGGCCCCTCTTAAATGAGCCCAGCTTTCAGATTATAGCGTATTAAGTGTTGAGACTTTTTTACCTGATTCTCCCCCCTCCAAGAACAAAGGGAAGAAAGTCATCTCTGCTGTCTCCCCACTCCCCATCTTGGACTCCCTGGCACCAAATGCCTTGGCCGCCATGCTGCCTTGCATGCCCCTCATGTCTTTTAGTTTCCACAGAGACACTAGGACAACCAAAGACAGACAGTGGTGGCTGCCCTCTGGGCTCCTATCACAGCCACACGCAGACTCTCGAGGGAGCTTAAAGACAATGTCTCTCTGACCTTTTCATTTTATCCACGAGGTAACTACAGTGGAGGATGTCAAAGTGACATAGCTATAAAGTTAGGGAGGAAAAGAGTCAAGGCTGAGTGCATGTTCAAAGTCATTAATTCTTCCTCTCTAAATAGCACACTGTATGACCATAATAACTTCCTTCATGGGGCTAAGGCATTTTGCACATATATGTACCTGTCCATCACCAAACATTGAAGCAGAGTTAACTTGGGGATCTAGCTGAATTGTGTCAAGCATTCATCACCACCTACCATGCTGACCCCCTCCCTGCCTCTCATCTGGCATCTCTTTCTGTCTCCTCCCAAACACCCAGTGCCCTCAGATCATGCTATTCCAGCCCCCTGTTATCTGTTCTCATAGCACCTTGTATTTCTCTTTCCCAGATGTTATCATAATTCAAATTTTACTTCTCCCCTTCCAGACTCAAACTCTCAGAGTGGCTCGGTCTGTTTTTGCTCAACATTGTATCCCAGATTTTGGCAGGATTCCTAGAACATCACAGGCCTTCAATAAATACCTGTTAAATGAATGGATGGAGGGAGGGAGGGATGAAGAGATGGATATATCGATGGATGGATGGATGGATGGATGGGGTACCCAGACTACTATCATTCCCTGGAACTCTAAGATTAGGATCTCTCACGACTTCCTGTCCCATCAAAATGCATTGCCTTGTTTTCCGTGTTTATATCTCCTTGCTCTCTGAGTCTTTTTAATTTTTTAGACACATCTGAATAAATGCTCTCTAGAGCAAAGCACATGCATTTTAACAGGGGCCCTGGTCAAAACAAAATGCCTGAGGAGTAACTCTAATGGAGAGACTCCAGGCCTTGTGGACATGGGAACGAGTAAGAGATTGAGTCACAAGTCTCTTTGGTAACCTCTAATTCAGCAATTCTCGTAAAGAAGTGACTCAAGTAAATCATGGAGTTGGCATAGTGAATGTTAAGAGCCTGGACCTGGCCTCTGACTCTACCACTCGGTGGCTGCGTAACCTCTGGCACATTACTTAACTTTTCTGTATCTCAGCTTCCTGCTCTGTAAAACTGAGATGATACTATTCAGCCCATGGTGTTATGGTGAGAATTAAATAGGACATTCTATCCAGAACACTTAGACTAGTACCTGGCCTGCCTCAATAAACATTAGCTATTGTTTTATATGAACTCATGCCTTGTTTTTCCCTTTTTTTTTTCACAAAGAAACCATAAGCTCTTTTTTAAAAAAAATTATTTATTTTATTTATTTATTTTTGGCTGCATTGGGTCTTTGTTGCTGCACGCAGGCCTTCTCTAGCTGCGGTGAGAGGGGGCGACTCTTCATTGCGGTGTGCGGGCTTCTCACTGTGGTGGCCTCTCTCGTTTCAGAGCACGGGCTCTAGGTGCGCGGGCTTCAGTAGTTGTGGCGCACGGGCCCAGTTGCCCCATGGCACGTGGGATCTTCCCGGACCAGGGTTCGAACCCGTGTCTCTTGCATTAGCAGGTGGATTCCCAGCCACTGTGCCACCAGGGAAGCCCTCATGCCTTGTTTTCCGCCCCAGATAAAATGACTGTGTTGATCACACGCTTCCTCTATCAGATTTCACCATCTGTCTCAAAATCCAAGCCAAAGTTTGACTTGCCATCACTGAGAAAGCTCACAGGACTTTGTCTTTGCTTACAGTCCTGTGCAGAACAGCATTCCAGGTGGCCCTGGTGGACAATATGTTGTCCCCATGGCATGGTGATTTTAGAGGGCAATCTCCACGAGGAAGCATAAATTCTGGAATGCATGCTTTTTTAAAAAGTCAGCTGTACAAAGGAGGTGGGCTCTGCTTAGCTGAGATCATGTCTCGGGAGCCCAGATGTAGCAGATGAGGACACACAGACCCCGTGTTCTTTCCAGGTTTCGGGTGCGGAGCCCTGTTCCCAAGGCAACAGTGGCATCAGACCTCTGTCTAATGGCCCCTGGATCCCTGGTGACCTTTACCTTTGGCCTCTCCCCCTGCTGATAAGCCTCTCGCAGGGCCTCTTGGTAACGTTCCCGTTTCAGTGTGTTTACATTTATGACAAAGGCACATCTCATTATTAATGGAGGCTCGGGGCGAACGAGCAGCTGCTGTTTCTCACTGTGCTTTACAGACTTCAGAAGCCTCCATTAAACTCCTTGGACAAAAGTGTCTGAGGGGCCTCGGCTCACACACCACTCACCCCATCCCCCAAGTCCTTGTTTACATGGAAAGTGAAGGAAAACGGAGAGCAGCCAAAAAAGATGAAATTCAAGGAACCAGACGCTGCCGCTTGGATTAAAAGCCATACATCCCCTTTCCCGCTTTTACTGAAGCCTGGCTGCCCTTGAAACCTAGAGAGAGAATTTCTCATAAACTGGTGGGCCCGCAAATAAAGGAAAGGAATGTGGCCACATCCCAAATTTCCAGGGACAATGATCTCAGACCTTCTCCAAAAAAGCTGTGTGAAGGAAGCCAATCACAGAAAGACAAATACTGCATGACTCTACTTATATAAGGTACAGAGAACAGTCAAAATCATAGACACAGAAAGTTGAATGGGGCTTGCCAGGGGCTGGGAGTATAGAGGAGATGGGGAATGTTGTTTAATGGGTAGAGTTGTTAAACATTTTTTTTATTTTTAAAGCGTTGGCCGCACCATGTGGCTTGCGGGATCCTAGTTCCCCAGCCAGAGATGGAACCTGCGCCCTCAGCAGTGAAAGCGCCGAGTCCTAACCATTGGACCGCCAGGGAATTTCCAGAGTTTCAGTTTTACGAAATAAAAAGAATTCTGGAAATGGAAGGTGGTGATGGCTGGACAACATTATGAAAGTGTTTAATACCGCTGAACTGTACACTAAAAATGGTTAAGATGGTAAATTTTATGTGCATTTTACTACAATTAAATATATTTATATACATATATATTTATATATAATTATATAAGTTATAAATATATACTTATATACATTTATATATAGTATAAGGTGTGTGTGTATGCGTGTGTGTGTGTGTGTGTGTGTGTATATATATATATATATATATATATATATATATATATATTCTGCTCCTTGGAGAGCAACTTGCATTAATTCAGAGCCAAGGACATGACGTGTGGAAGTAGCTTCCCTTCCAAGCCGTTTAGAAATACGTGTCCAACCTTAACTTTGCCTGGGACTGGCTTGAAGAACAGATGACATTAAAGTGGCTCTGGGCTGGCCACACTGAGTAAGGTTCAGGAAAACCTTGTGGAGTTAGCCTGTTGCAAAAGTGTGGAGAAGGTGAGATTGGTCTTTCCCTCATCTCCCATTTCTTATATTTTCCCTAATTTTATCTGGCTTTTAGTCTCTTGTCTGACTTTCTTTCATCCTAGAGCAAGATTTGCCACCTCCTTGAAAATAAAACCGTTTTTGGTCCTTGCACCTGGTAGACACTTGTTAAATATTAGTTGAATGAATAAAGTATTTCCCCCGATAGTACTGATTATTTGTAAAATCCATTTACTCTTTCCAAACCTCTTTCATTTCTGTTACTTCATTGTGTCCTCCAAACACCGGTCTCGGGTTTGCCACCCCTGGGAACTTGGCATGAGGGCCATTAGCATTGCCTTTTATCAGATGAGAAAAACCAAGGTGCGATTGGTCAAGGTCACGTGGACAGTATTTGGAGATGCAGGCTTAGCATCAGTGCTCCTGGTTGGTTTCTCAGTGTCCTTTGCACACAGCCAGGATGGTTCACTCTCAGGAGAACAGCTGACATTTATCAAGCAGGTATTATGGGGTCTTCCCTGGTGGCGCAGTGGTTGAGAGTCCGCCTGCCGATGCAGGGGACATGGGTTCGTGCCCCAGTCCGGGAAGATCCCACATGCCGCGGAGCGCCTGGGCCCGTGAGCCATGGCCGCTGAGCCTGCGCGTCCGGAGCCTGTGCTCTGCAGTGGGAGAGGCCACAACAGTGAGAGGCCCGCGCATACCGCAAAAAAAAAAAAAAAAAAAAAAAAACAGGTATTATGTGCTAGGCACCATGCTGAGAGCCTTATGTGTGTTATCTTCTCTAATCCCACCGTAACCCTCCGGGTAGCTATTATTATTATTATCCCCATTTTACAGAGGTGTAAAATAAGGTATGGTGTGGAGTGGTAAAGGGAAAGTCACAAAGTTAGTAAATGGTGCAGCTAGGATGGGACTCCAAGATGTCTGGCTTAAATCCATGCACTTAAATACTATAAAGTTACTGTCGTAAGACGAAAGTGATGTAATATTGCCCTGCAAGGAAATTTTCTCAAGGAAAACTAGAGAAAGAGGGAATGGTAATCAAAAGGATGACTTCCTAAAGGAGGACCCTCAGGTAGCTGGGGACCAAAGGAAGCATATGGGGCTAAAAGGGACTCTATCTCTAGGTAGTCCCTAGGTCTTTGAAATCTATTCAAGTGGAATAGATTTTGTAGGAAAACTCCCAAATACATTCTGGTTTAAAGGGAAATTCTAGATTGTTGCCCCAATTTTTACTGATCCCAGTTAATCTTTCACGTTGCCCAAGGGAAACATTTTCAATACAGAGTCTCTTTTTATTCTCAGGCCCAGAGGATTTCACTACTTGTATCCAAATCGTGTCTCCACTCTTTTGATTCTGTTCTAATTATGAAAGAGAGGATGATATTGATCTTTTGATCCTATCTTCCTGCCTAATGATACTACAGTCCATAGAAGGACTTAGCTAAAAATAAATAGAATAATATTCTCACAATGAGTATTTAAAGAATTGCAATTACTTTCCCTCATAATATGGTAGGTATAATGCTTCTTATTATCAAAAGTAACTTTGGAGTGGATATAATTTTAATATTTAAGAAAAAGGAAAAAGAATATCTCCTGTATTTGTCAGTACTTTTAAGGTAACAAATGAAAGAAACTCAAATAAAACCACCTTAAATAATGAAGTAAATGGGTTCATATAACTAGGAAATTTAGAAATCAAGAGGGCCTGAGGATCCTTTGAGACTCAAATGATGTCATTTGCTCTCTCTCCCTCTCTGTCCCCACTGCCGGTCCTTGCTTTTCTTGGTATTTGGGCCTCAGTTCCTCCCATGATGATTGAACCTCTGCCATGAAGAGGAACATGGCCTCTTACAGCTTCGAGCATAATCTCTCCTAATGAAAATTTCCAGAGGAAACAGAGAGGTTTTCTCTCTGAGCATTAAAATATGCAATCCAAGAAAGGACCCTAAATGGCTCTTGTTTGGTCAAATGCTTAATGCTGGTCCAGTTCCTGTGGCCATGGGGAGGTTTGAGATTGGCCAGGTTATCGAACACATGCTCACTTCCATGGTCAAGATGTGAGTGCTGTGATTAACTGCCTTTCTAGATCCTCTGGGAGAGCGAGTGGGTGCGGTGCCCCAGGGGGTGTTAGAAGATGTAAACAGAAATTGGTCAGTGTCATATGGGCCATTCTGTGGCCCTGGCAGAGCATAAACTGCAGTGAAGGTCAACTCCAATCTAGTCTTAATCGTTTGAGCTAAATAGGGGATTTGGGCTAGAAATAGGAAAATTACATTATGATCCAGAACCTACTCTCCCAATGATACACACGAAAAAGTCACATACACAAACACCTACTGACTGAGTGCCTACAATATACTAGAAAGACACACAACGTTGTGTTTAGTGAAGAACAGACTCTATCGATGATCAGATGTGTGACTGGATGAGCTACTGCCCCCTTCTTATGTCCTAGTCTTTAGTGGGAATAAGGGTATCAGGAACATACCTCACAGGAACATAAATGTGTTCATATATGTAGAGCAATTGGTGTACTCCCTGCCTGGCTCACAGTAAATCCTATCTAGTTGTTTGGTTCTCTTAGTGCTACTATTAATATTAGTATTAGTATTATGTGACCTTCGGCAAGTTGCCTCACATCTCTGTGCTTCAGACTGCCTCTCCATAAAATGGGAGCGCTACACCTATTTTAAAGTGTGAGGTATAGGTAAAAACAACACATACAGAGCACAGGATATTGCAAACAAGCAAGGCTGGCCATCATCAGGTGGGAAATGTCCTTGCTCCACAACTCCTGGCCCCATTCCTGCGCCCTGACCATGGAGAGAGAACCAGGACCCAATGGGAGACAGAGCCCTGCTGTTTACACCTTTCCAGTGAGTGTAATCCCGTATTACTTTTTTTTTTTTTTAACATCTTTATTGGAGTATAATTGCTTTACAATGGTGTGTTAGTTTCTGCTTTATAACAAAGTGAATCAGTTATACATATACACATGTTCCCACATCTCCTCCCTCTTGCATCTCCCTCCCTCCCACCCCTCTAGGTGGTCACAAACCACCTAGCTGATCTCCCTGTGCTATGCGGCTACTTCCCACTAGCTATGTATTTTACGTTTGGTAGTGTATATATGTCCATGCCACTCTCTCACTTTGTCACAACTTACCCTTCCCCCTCCCCATATCCTCAAGTCCATTCTCTAGTAGGTCTGTGTCTTTATTCCTGTCTTACCCCTAGGTTCCTCATGACATTTTTTTTTTCTTAGATTCCATATATATGTGTTAGCATACGGTATTTGTCTTTCTCTTTCTGACTTACTTCACTCTGTATGACAGACTCTAGGCCACCATCACCCTGATACCAAAACCAGACAAAGACGTCACAAAGAAAGAAAACTACAGGCCAATATCACTGATGAACATAGATGCAAAAATCCTCAACAAAATACTAGCAAACAGAATCCAATAGCACATTAAACAGATCATACAACATGATCAAGTGGGGTTGATTCCAGGAATGCAAAGAATTCTTCACTATACGCAAATCTATCAATGTGATAAACCATATTAACAAATTGAAGGAGAAAAACCATATGATCATCTCAATAGATGCAGAGAAGGCTTTCGACAAAATTCAACACCCATTTATGATAAAAACCCTGCAGAAAGTAGGCATAGAGGGAACTTTCCTCAACATAATAAAGGCCATATATGACAAACCCACAGCCAACATTGTCCTCAATGAAACCGTGTTACTTTTGAATATTCAGTCACTAGAAGAACCCCTTTGGTCGTTCCCCGACTACAAACAGTTTTAACATTTGATCTAAGTAAATTAGCAACACTAGTATACATTTGATAGTGAAAGAGAAAAGACAATTTCTCACCATTTAAATGATCGTTGACTCTTCTCTTTTCGTGGTTCATGCTTCCTGTTCCGATCCATAGAGGCTTGTTGGAAATTTTAGCCTTAAAAATGACCAATAAATACTGACTAAATCACAGGCCATGAGAACTGGGGAAATGTTAACACTATGATAACAATTAAGGTGGTCTCTGAGCAAAGGCTGAAAATGTTAAAAGTTGTTTGAGAGTGGATTCCCAGTTGTGTCCTATGTATACCAGGAGCTGGTCCTATGCCCGCTGGGTCTTCTATGATTTCTGGTGGAACTTTATCACTTTGCTTTCTTTCTGATGGCAAGTTACTCTTAAATCTCTTTTCCTGGAAGCAGAATCTTGTTTTAAGTTCTCTTAGAATCTGAAAGTAGGCAAAATAATACTTGGATAAAATGAAAGACTTTAGAAAGCTTTGCCTGGGCCAACATTATTTCCTTGTGGAGTTTTTCGGTTTTCTAACTTAAACACCTATTTATTAGTAACAATGCAGGGCAGTACAGCGGACTCTTGGCATTGGAAATGGGGAATGTTGGATTTAGGGTTTTGTTTCTTCTTGTTTCAACAGCTTTATTGAGGTATAATTGACATATAATAAACTGTACGCATTTAAAGTGTCAACTTGGATAAGACTTGACATATGTATACACCTGTGAAACCGTCACCACAATCAAGAAAAAGAAGATATAAGTCACCCCCAGAAATTCCTGGAGTTTGTATGTCTCTTTCCCCTTCCTCTAGAATATGTGCAATTTTTCTAGGGTAAAGAAAAGCACTATTTATTTATCATTAGAAGCAAATATTTTTAATACCTATGGGGAACCTGGGCAGGGGAGCTGGGAATGGGATGACAGCTCCATTACAAAGCTGACTTTTAGAATTGTAAGAGGAACTAATTACCCCATTACGGAGACTCTCTGCTTTCCTAGCTGCAGGTCTGCTAACTATGAAAAAGGCTTTGGGGGCACGAGTGTCCTTCAGGGATTTCTAAACACTCCATAAACTAGGTTCCTCCAAACCGATGGGGCTGTCTGAGGCCTTATTATAAACAGATGGGAAAGAAAGTATATCAACTGTCTGTGATCTTTTTGGAGTCACTTAGAAAGACACCAGTGAAGGGGATGGTCATGGAGATGAAGTCCCTTGATTTCTGAAGCTGAATTCAACCCACAGGATCCAACAGGCCCAGATACAGCTAAAGACATACACTTAGAAACTAACCTAAAAGAAAAAAAAAAAAGATAAGACCAAAGGAAACATTCATCCTCTTCTGACTCACTGCAGCTTCTGAGCTGGATTCCCTAGCGAAGGGTTGAAGAATTATGAAACCGTTTGGCTGGGTGGGAAGGAGTGTTCACCAGATTGTCTTGCAACGTTCAGTGCAGGAAATTATCCATCAGGTGGGAGAGGATAACCCTGCAATTCCATCCAGATGAGGCATGATCAGAGCCATGAAGGGTCTACGTTGAAAAGTGAAACAAAACCAAAGGAAATCAAAGGAGATGAGTTGAGGTTAGGGTGAGGGATTGGGAAGGATAGACGCCTTGGAAAGCAAGTCAGTTCTGAATACTCCTGGACCTCAGAAATATTTGTATTATTCCCTCTCAGAGCTCTGATTCACATCTCTCAAATTCCTTGGAAGTCCAGGGGAGGGGCAAAGGGAACATCTATTGTTCAGTGGATGGGGGGTGTAATGTGTAATTGTTCAGATTCATTCAATACGACTGAATCTAAATAAACACACAGCTTTATCAGTTAGAGATGAAAGGGTCTGACCAGCTCTGAGTCTCTTTCCCTGACAAGCATAGAGATACGAAAAGGGAATCTTATCAAGGGGTTTTAGAATCCAGAAGGAGACACGAACAAGCAGACTTAAAACATACACAAGGTAGGATCTGGGGACAAATTGAGCTGACTTGAATTCCCTTTGTCTTTCCTTCCATTTTTCTTTTTTCTCTTGTAAAAGCTGATAAACGTCTGCGTGCAATGACAGTACAGAATTCAAGAAACGTATTTCTAAAGTAAGAGGAAAACCGGCCCTGGCGTATGTGAAAAGCCCCTTCTCCTTCACGTTGGCATAGTGAGCAAGGCTTCATTAAGCCTTGGACTTGCTTGTCAAGGCATAAAGATCAAAATCCCCTGGTGTTGGCCAGGCTCACTTATTCCTGCTTCGGGGGCTCCCCCAGTGCAGCGGAGCCGGGCACAGACACCCGCCATGAAATTAGAAGCTGCCCTGAGCAGGACAGATGGGTGTTTCAGTTCTGTCTTCCCAACAGATTTGTAGGGACACCCCAGAAAGGAGGCAGAAGTATCCGTCTCTCTCCCAGCTGGGAGGGGATGCCTAAGGTCCCTGAAAGGTCCCTGTTCAACTAGGCAGTTTACCATTCCTCAGTCTTTTCTTTCTTTTTTAATGTTACAAGCTTCATTTGTGTTCATTTAAGATAAATGAGAAAGTACAAATGGGCCAAAAAGAAGAAAACCACCGTTAACACTTTCTTAAATATTCTTCCAAAGCTTTCCACAGAAAACCAAATGACAGATAACACTAAACTACTTTTTTTTTATAATTTACTTGTTTCTCCCACTATAATGAACATGTCATAGTATGTTTAATTAATTCCCCTGTATTAGACAGTCTGGTTGTTTCCAGTATTTTATTCTTATAAACAACCCGTAGCCTTAAATCTTTGTGCAAATTCCTTATTTCCTTAGGATAAATTCCTAGGTGTCGGGTCAAAACTGTGCATATCGTGAGGCTTCTTAGAATGGTTGTTTCCAAATTGCAACCTCCCACTCACCCACCTTCCACGCCGAGTTTTATCAATCCTCACTCCCATCTATTCTACCCCTGGCTAACTCTGGGTAGCGTCACTTTTCTCTTCTGCTAATCTGATTGTGTAAAAGTGGTGCCTCTTTGTTTCAATTTGCATTTCTTTAATTACTAGTAAAATGAATTTTTTTCATATGTGTATTATCTATTTGTTTTTCTTTCATTAACTTGCTATTCATGCCCTTAGTGCATTTTTCTATTGTGGTACAGTATTCCTCTTTTTCTTCATAAGAACCCTTTATATGTAAAAGATATTCTTTATCAGCTTTTTTTTTTTCTGCGGTACGCGGGCCTCTCACTGCTGTGGCCTCTCCCGCTGCGGAGCACAGGCTCCGGACGCGCAGGCCCAGTGGCCACAGCTCACGGGCCCAGCCGCTCCGCGGCACGCGGGATCCTCCCGGACCAGGACACGTACCCATGTCCCCTGCATCGGCAGGCGGACTCCCAACCACTGCGTCACCAGGGAAGCCCTCTTTATCAGCTTTTAATACAAGTTACATATTTCTTTAAAGTTTATCATTGGCCCTTTAGCTTTTTAATAGTGTTTTGCCATATACTTAAAATTTTTTTCAGATTTTAATACAAAGGTTTCTGCCTTGGAATCATGCTTACAAAGTTCTCCATTTATCTCTGAGGGAAGATGGAGGCTTTTAGACAATGCTTCATCAAACCCCCATGGCTATCCTTTATGCATTTTTAAACAAAAAGAACAGAGGCAGTGAATAGATGCAGTGAGACTTAAATTACAGTGGAATAAAATTCCATATATTTTTGCTTACCAGAGTTGGCTTGCTTTTGCTAATTTATCACAGAGCATGAAAAGCCCAGCAGAGCCCCCAAAGAGAGAATAATGCCCAAAGGCAGGCTGCTTCTTCATTTGAATGCTCAGATTCATTTGGAACCCTGTTTCTTTTGGGGGTAGTTCTTAGCAGGCACACTCACCTTACCTCGAACTCCTTTCTCACCCCTGAGCACCTTATGTGTTCAATGCTTAGTTTGTTAAACTTTTTGGAGTTCTGCCTCTAAAGCAGGGCCAAGGCAAGAGCTCTTTGTTAAGGGAGTGTTTCCCAGAGACTTGCTTAGGACTCAAAAGCAATCAATCCATGGGGTTAGGAGAGGGGTAAGGGGGTGGAGTCCCCTACTCAGCATCACCATCTTTCCAAAGCCTCAGAAACAATTGACTTCTCTGTATTCCCTGGGTGTACATGTGCTTTGCACATGAGAAATTCATTTTACCTAAAGGGGATTATTTCCTACAGCAGGGTAATAGCCAACAGGAAAACCTCGCCAATATATTATCTAGAAATCCACTCTGTTATTTGACACAAGTCTCAGTGTCTAGAGTACATCTCAGTTTTGTGCCTGCCCAGCACCTATTCTCTCTTTTTGGGTTGATGGAACTTTGATCTTCTTTGAAGAATCTTGCTGCCCTCATGCTCCAAATATGTAATTTGAGGATGGAGGTGCTGAGACCAGCCCCTGACACTATATAGACATACCAGTCAGACCTAGCCAATCAGAGCATTTCATTCCCCTTGGCTACAGTGATTGGTTCAAGAACGGGCACATGACCCAAGCTAGACCAATAAGATTCAATTCTTACACTTTCATTGATATTATTAGGAAAGAGACAAGTTCTTTTCACTAGGGATGCTGAGCAAATAGGTTGTGAGCCTGGACTTTGGTCTCCTCCTTGCCCAGTCATGGGAGGAGCCTGTCTAAATGAAATCTGCTCAGAGGAAAGCAGAAATAGAAAGTGGCTGAATCCTGACTACTGCCGTAAGCCCCTAGACTGACCCGTGCCTAAAATTGGAATCCCCCTAAACTGTTTCCTGAGCCAGTAAACCCTCTTTTTTGCTCAAGTCCATTGAGATGAGAGTTTCATCACCTGAGCAATATTTCTGAAAATAGCAACTTCGTATTAGCTCTAGACACCTTGGCAATAAAGGCAAGTTTAAAAGGAGTTGATCTGAGAATCTAGGTTGTAGCCCTACCACCACTAATTACTTTCAAATCCTTGGTCTAGTGGCTTTATCTGCGTGGGCTCACTCTTCTCATCTAAAAGAGGTTGTTGGAAGAAAGAAACTCTAAATATCTCTTCGAGGGCCATAAGTCTTGGCTCTGTGATAACATTGTGTCAACACTTCAAGTTGATCTGAGATTCTGTCCCCAACTGCCACCTCCATACCCAATGACAAATGACACTGATTTATTTTAAAAGTTGAAAACCAAATCATAAGGACTACATACGCTTTAAGGGACTAGCAGATAGAACAAGACTATCTCTAAAACATTACTAGGATGTAGGTTTCTCCAGAACTATGTTAATGAAGTGAGTAATATACTAATACATTAACTATTGTAACTATTGTATAGATTGGTAATAAACATTTTGCTTTTAAAAGGTCTACTGCTCCAGTTTTGCTGAACTAAAGTAAACAAAGGTCCTAGTATGTCAACAGATGACACAAGTGTTCAGAAATGATGCTGTCTGCTCCAAGTAGATGAACAGAGAAAACAGGAAGAGAATCCAGCAAGGGACCATCACCTGTGCCATCCACGTCAGGCGTGAGTGAAACTGCAGCTCGCCCTCCGTCTCTTATTGCTGACGATCCTTCAGCTCTACCATCTCCCACCTCCTCTCCCTCCTCCAGTCAGTAACTCTTCTTGCCTCTTCTCTCGATGCCAGTCCCTGTATGCCAACTGTTGTACTGCACTACTGTACTTTCCAAGGTACTGTACTGTAAGATTAAAAATTTCTTTATTTTTTATGTTTGTTTTTTATGTATTATTTTTTTATGTATTATTTGTGTGAAAAGTATTATAAACCTCTTACAGTACAGTACTGTATAGACGATTGTGTTAGTTGGGTACCTAAGCTAACTTTGTTGGACTTATGAACAAATTGGACTTATGAACGCGCTCTCAGAACGGAACTCGTTCACATGTAGGGGACTTACTATAGTGGCTTCTTGCTGATGCCTTTTCCTGCATGGACTCATTATCCCATGTTTAACTCTCAGCATCTCTCTCTACCGTACAGCCAATCCCCTGCTTTGAATTCCTTCTGTTGTAAATATTTGAGGAGGTGTCTGTTTTCCTGCAGAAACCTGACTGATTCACGTAGCGGGCCTTCCTACCACAGGGCCTTTGCTTATTCTCTACCTGTGCCTCCTCATCCCCAAGGCCTACTCTTAGTCATCCTTTAAGACTTTGTTCTACCGTCACTTCCTCTTTGAAACTGTCCCGGTTTTCCACCCACTCCTTCCTGAAGAATGAATTGTGTATCCCTCTTCTATCACATCTCTCTCATAATAAGTGGTTTATTCTTGGAAACCAGTATAGACTTAATTTTCTTAAGAGCAAGTACATTGTTGTATGAAATGTGGTATCACAGACCTATCACATAGAAGAAGTAAGTGTTTATTAAATGAATGACGGAATGCAAAACTAAAGAAACACTTTTCAAATCCAGATAAAAATAATTGTATACTGTCCTTGTGGCAGACACTATAAGTTACCCACTCAGTATCACATCTCCTTTTTTCTTGACAACAGAACCGTAGCTCTGTTTGGAGCAGCAATGTTTCCAGCCTCCCTTGCAGCTCAAGGTGGCCATGTGACAGGTCTATCCAGTGAAACAAGTGAAGGCTGCCAGGGAGGTTTTTGGAAAAGCTTTGCTCTCCTAAGAAAAGGGAAAAGTCATAGCCCATACTACTCTTTCTTCCCACCCTATTTTTTCTGTGCCTTGAATGTTGATGTGATATCTGGAGCTACTGCAGCTAACGTGAAACTATGAGTGTGAGGGAAGCAATAAGCATGAGGGGGGAAAAAAACCCAACACATGTAAGATAGCAAAGCAAAGGATAGAAAGAATATGGGTCTCATGGCATCACTGGATTTCTTGATACAGGAGGAAAGTTAATTCTTCCTTTTAAGCTATTGTTCTTTCAATTTTATATCACTTGCAGTCAAATCCATTTCTAATGGATAGAATCTGCCATTCAGGAATAGTCTACTATTGTTCCCTTTTATCATCCCAGATAAGGATGGCACAGTCACAATTAGATGATCCAATACCAGTGACTAATATGGAGAGTCCAAAGAAAAAACAGTAGATTAATGGGTATGGTGGTTAATTTTTTGTGTTCAACTGGACTAGGCCATGGTAGCCAGCTATTTGGTCAAACACCAATCTAGATGTTGCTGTGAATGTATTTTTTAGATGAAATTAACATTTAAACCAGTAGGCTTTGTGTAAAGCAGATTATCCTCCATAATGTGGATGGGTCTCATCCAATCAGTTGAAGACCTTAAGAGAGAAAGGCTGAAGTTCCCCAAGGAAGAGAGAATTCTGCCTGTAGACTGACTTTGGACTTGAGATGCAATATGAACTCTTCCCTGGGTTTCTAGCCTGTGGCCTGCCTTATAGATTTCAGACTTGCCAGCCCCCATAATTATAGGAGCTAATTCCTTAAAATCAATCAATTTCTCACATATATATATGAAACAGAACCATGTATCCTATTGGTTCTGTTTGTCCAGAGAAGCATGACTAATATATTGTGTATATAGAAGCTCAGGGAAGGAATAAACTTTTAAAAACTATATTTATTTTTTGCATGCGTCAGGTCTTAGTTGCAGCATGCGGGAATCTTCATTGTGGTACGCGGGCTTCTCTCTAGTTGTGACACGTGGGCTCAGTAGTTGCAGCACATGGGCTTAGTTGCCCTGCAGCATGTGAAATCTTTTTTCCCTGACCAGTGATCAAACCGGCATCTCCTGCATTGCAAGACAGATTCTTAACCACTGGACCACGAGGGAAGTCCCAAGAATAAACTCTTAGTGGGAAAAAAAGACCCTTGAGATATATACCTCAGTGGAAACCATTAAGAATTTTCATTCCAGATTTTGTTGAGCAGGTTTATAATTTTTGTGTGTGTGTGATTTTTGGATAAAGAAAAACTTGATTTATTCCACTTTCCCTTTTGATCAGAGACTAGTCTACATTCCTTCCAGGATCAATTTAATTAATCTTCAGCCTTCTTCTTTTCCTCTCTGTGAAGTCGGATCTGTTAGAACCTGGCCCAGTGGCCAGTATCTTCACGAGCCAGTTTTCTACCAAGTGTAGATGGGAGTCTCCTGGCCCTGGGGATTGTATCTATGATCTCATTCTATCACCCATGGGGATTCTTTGCTGTTGTCAGAGTTAAAACCGTAGCCCTGTCTTCTGCTGCTTGGAATGAAAGGTTATGGGATGAGGAGAACCTATCAACATGAATGAATTATTTATGAAATCAGGTTTTGGCTTTTTCATTTCTGAGCATCTTGCTGGGCTGGATTGCTGGAAAATGACAGCACTTTTGAGTAGTGAGATGAGAGCCGTTTTGAAGCACAGATGCTAGTCTGGTTCTCACCTGTTCTTTACTAATGGCGGCAAACTCTGAGACAGGCTGAGTTTAGACAGAATCAGGCAGTGCCAGGATCTGACTCCGTCTTCCAGGTCTACTTTACGTCCTGTAGCCAGTTAATCCCTTCAATGAGTCCTTCCCCTTGGGGACCACCATTGCCATCTCTTCCTCTCCTGATAGAGGGAGAGAAAACAGAAAAACCCCTTTCTCTCTTAGATACCTCCCAGAGCCTCCTTTATGCAGATGGCTAATCTAATCAGAAAACTGTGAGTCCCTTTAAACTTTCCTCTAGCAGGAGTCGGCAAACCATGGCCCTTGGGCCAAATCCAGAGACTACAGGTAGCCTACAAAACCTAGCTTATTTCCTCTCTGGCCCTTAAAAGTTTGCTGACCCCTCTGGATTCCAGAGGAGTAAAGCCTTTAGCAATGGGCATTACAGGCATGAGTGAGGGGTGGAGGAATTTTGTGGTATGAGGCTTGGGCCAGCTTTGTTTAAAAACAAAAATAAAGATGCAAAGAGAAGTCCTTGAAAGATGGCGGTTGAGCAACTTGTCCACAGGAAACGGATGCACTGTTGATAGACTTCTGTGACTGGGAGAAGCCTAGCGTCTTGATTACCATGGATTCTATTGAAAAGGAAACACTAGGTGTTTCTGTTAATTATACATACTTATCAGGTAAGTGTGTATACTTACCAGGTACTGCCCAGAGCACTTTTCACACATTTATCCCACTTAATCTCCACAACAACTCCATGAGGAAGATGTAGTTACTAACCCCGGTTTGTGGATAAGTAAGACAAATCATACATATCGAATTGGTCCAGGATACACAGCAGGTTAGAGGAAGAACGCAGGCTCGGATTCATGACTGTCACCTTACATGCCACCACCCTATGTTGCTTTCCGGTTCTGACCAACATAGTGCGGCAGGTTTTCCTCCCACATTCCACTGGAAGGCTCTTGATTCTTGAACATGCTTGCCCATGCTTCTCTGCCCTTCTGTTTCCCATCCTCTGGCCCATCTTCTCCAGCCTACTTCCTCTCCTAAACTGGGTCCTGGCACGGGGGTGGAGAGAGGCGCAGGCAGGGCGGTCATTTAACTGTATTATGCAACCGTGTAATAGACCCCAGTCCTTCAGGAAGTTTGACAAACTAGAATATGTGTTTAGATTTCTAAACTCGGAGACATTTCAGAGCAAAGAGGATCAGGCTGTGTCCTCCAGATGGTTCCAAATGGTTTTACTCTTCTGTGTACGATAGGGATGCAGCTGCCCCTGGAACACAGCTGTTTACAGAGTCTGTGCAGGGGAGTATGCGGGGAATGTCAGAGCTGTGGGCTGGCTTCTTTATCCCTGAGGAAGGGAGAGCAGCCTGGCTTGCAAGTTTCTGATGTGAGAACATGCCCGTTTGTTTCAAGAAGAATTTATTGAAGAGTTGCAAAGGGTTCCAGGCTCCCGCCCTGCATGGTGCAAGCTTGGGTACAGTGTGCCCGTGGGTATGTATGAGTTTCCCGTGGCTGCCATAACAAATTACCATGAACTGGATTGGTTAAAACAACAGAAGTATATTCTCTTATGGTTCTGGAGAGAAACACAGAAACCCAAAATCAAGGTGTCAGCAGGGCCACACTCCTTCTTCCAGCTTCTGTGGCTGATGGCTTTCCTTGATTCATGGCTGTGTCACTCCAATCTCTGACTCCAATCTCTGACTCTGACTCTTCTGTGTTCTCTTCTGTGTGTCTTTTATGAGGACACTTGTCACTGGACTGAGGACCTATACAGATAATCCAGGATGATCTCCTCATCTTAAGATCTCTGAATTAATTACATCTGCAAAGACCTCTTCTTGCAAAGAAGGTAACGTTCACAGGTTCTGGAGATTAGGACATGAACATAAATTTTTTGGGTCCACCATTCATTCCACTGCAGGTGTGTACTAGCGTGAGAGAGAGGAAAAGAGAGAGGCGAGGGCATGGAAGAAACCAGTTGCCTACCCTAGGATCCCAGCAACGATTCAGCCAGCTCCAGGCCTTAATCCCATTTTTCAGTCATGGGGAAATGTATCATTTCCAGTTTGCAATTAGCGGTGAGTATCATAGACACAGTACTCAAACAGTGTAGGTGTTTATGTTTATCATGTAATGAGAGTTAAGAGATAGACATCTTAAGGCCATTATGCTGCTCTATCATCGTCTGGGACCCTTCTGCTCCTTGTCTCCCCATCCAGCCTTAGTGCAAGGCTTCCATACTTAGATGACCACATGGTTCAGCCAGGCTGCTGAAGCTTCAGCCATCACATCTACCTTTTAGGCAGGAAGAAGGAGGAAGATTAGGAAGGGCAAAGTGGTATATGCTTTGTGACTCGGCTCACTTAAAGAGCTTCACAGAGGATACACCTAGTGCTTACATCTCATTGGTCAGAACAGGATGGGCCATAGCTACGAAGGAAACAAGGGAAATGTGTGTGTGTATGTGTGTGTGTGTGTGTTTAATCTAGGCACACTGCTCTGTTGAATAAAATGAAGGGTCAATTACTAAGGAAGAAGGAGAGACTGGCTATTGGGTAGGCAACCAGGGCTCCATACCATGGGGACCTTGTAAGCACACAAGTCTTAGCACTCATATGACAGAGGCAGAGAGCAGAGAACAGAGGCAGAAGCAGAGAACACTGTCACCTCCTCTCACTTGTATTAATAATAAAAGTAGCTAACATTTGCTGAGGGGTCCCCAGCACTGGGCTTTTTTCCTCCCAAGTTCATTAAACTTTACAACAACCCTCTGAGATTGGTCCTATTGCACTGTTCCCATTTACAGATGAGAAAACTGAGCCCCAGTTAGAGCAAGTAATTTGCCAAGGATCACATGACTGGAAAGTGGCAGAGCCAGGATTGAACCAGATATGCCCGTCGCATGGCCCAGGTTCCACGATGGCTGCCCCACCTGGCTGGGCTGCTCTGAGACCTTGAGGAGGCTGGAGGGGAGGGCTTAGGTCACCCCTGTGGGATAGTAACTGAGGGAGCATGGCTGCAGAGCTGCCTCATCTTTCTTATTTATTTTCGGCTGCACTGTACAGCGTGTGGGATCTTAGTTCCCCCTACCAGGGATCAAACCCGCGCCCCTGCATTGGAAGCGTGGAGTCTTAACCACTGAACCACCAGGGAAGTCCCTTGCCTTTCTTTTTGCTACATTAACTAGGTGTGCAATACTGACTTGGCGACGATCGGTGTTATATGTTACTACTGCTTTAAAAATATTTTTCTTAATGGTACAGATGAACCTGTTTGCAAGGCACAGATGTAGAGAACAAACGTATGGACACCAAGGGGGGGAAGTGGGGGTGGGATGAACTGGGAGATTGGGATTGACCTATATACACTAATATGTATAAAATAGGTAACTAATGAGAACTTGCTGTAGAGCACAGGGAACTCCACTTCGCCGTACAGTAGAAACTAACACAACATTGTAAAACAACTATACCCCAATAAAAAAAAATTCTTAATCTTCCCACTTTCTACTTACCCCATAGCCTCCTATATTCATATATAGGATTATATATGAATTATATTATATAGAGAGAGATGTACGTGTATATAAAATATTTGAGTTAACACTTTGCTGATTCCTGACTGATTGAACGCGTGGGGTGGCAGGGGGACTCTGCTCGACAGAGCTAACTCCCAGAGCACGAAGCCTCTGATCCTTCTCTGCCTGAACATTCTGTCCACTTTCCTACCTCCAGGACTTTGTACCTACCAGCTCCTTTTTTGTTTTTGTTTTTGTTTTTGCGGTACGCAGGCCTCTCACTGTTGTGGCCCCTCCCGTTGCGGAGCACAGGCTGCGGACGCGCAGGCTCAGCGACCATGGCTCACGGGCCCAGCCGCTCCGCGGCATGTGGGATCTTCCCGGACCGGGGCACGAACCCGTGTCCCCTGCATCGGCAGGCGAACTCTCCGCCACTGCGCCACCAGGGAAGCCCCCAGCTCCTTTTTTGGAATGCTCTCCTTTCTGTCTCTCTCTCTCATCGTAAATGTAAGCTGCTTCCTCTAAGACCCCAGATCAAGTGTCCTTTTATCACGATGTCTTCCTTCTCCGACTGCCCTTGCTGACAGCTCTCTCCTCTCCTGTGCCCTCCCCTCCCCTGTCCCTTTCTCTCTCTCGACCCCTGTCCATCCTCAACACCTCTTTTTGGTACCACTCGCTTGGCCTGGAGTTGTCTTTTGGGCCCACATGGGGTGGCACATGTTTTAAGCCGTATGTTTTCTGAAGGCCGGTGGTGCATCTCATGCTTTTCATGTCCCCTGAGTCCCCCACACCCCAGCCCTTCATGCCCACCTCTCTCCGAAGCCTGTGATGTGGTCACAATGCCTTAGAGCACCGGTTCAGCGAGTTACACGCTCACTGAAGAGCTCTTACGTGCTCTCACGTGTTGCATGCACATGTTTGTGCGACAATCCTGTTTATGTAGCCAAGATACAGAGAGAAAGGGAAGGGAAGTGGTCACACAAGGCAGGAGCAGATGCAACGTGTTTCTTGATGGGCTTTCTCCCTTGCTCCTGGGTTCCCTTACAACCCCCAGCTGCCGGCAGCTCTCTGCAGATGGGGCTCCGCCAGCGTTGAGAAAACAACCCAGGCTTGCTCGGCCACTGTGTTTTCAGCCCACCCTGGGGCGGTTCACCCCACCCCAGGAAGAACTTACGCTAACAACCCATGTACTTGCGTTGGTGGGACTGTTTATAAGCAGCAAACTCTCCTGGATCTGACCTGGACTCAGCACCCATGAGACCACATCCTCAGCTGAGAGGAGAAGGCAGGGTCAGTGCCAGGAGACGCCAGCTGGACAACATCTCTGCCCCAGCTCTCAGCACCCCTGACGGCCCAGTTTCTTGACTTTCTGAGTCTCACTGTCACCTAGAATAACGACCCCATCCAAGTGGAACTCCAGGTGCCTTAGGAAGGGCATGAGGCTGATGGTAGGGCAGGGCCAACCACACTGTACCTCCCTGGCTTTTCTGATGATGCCCAGGGAGGTGAAGCTTTACGCCCACAGTGGGTTCGCTGCCTCTCCTTACCTTTGCTTTCTGCCCAGGGCTTCTGAACTGGCTTCACCAATCGGTATCAAGAGGAGCAGGCTCTCTGTTGTGTGTCCATTGTGAACCCATACATAGTCCCCCTTAATTCACAGTGACCTCAGCTCCATTGAGAGTGACTGTATTTAACAGATTATGGGGAAAACTCCAAATTCCACCCCATTCAGTCTTTATCAAGGATAAGACAGAGAGCTGATGTTATACTGAAGTATTCCCTGAGATATTTCTTTATCCTCTGAATGCTCCTGGCAACTCAGCCCATGAATTAGATGCGTAGTCACGTTCCATAAATGGGATAAGCGCCTAGTAGGAAAGTCAACGACCATTTACTGGACACAACGATGTAAGGCACACATCTAGATTCCGGGCCTCGGGAGCACCTGAGATCCCCTCCTCTCCGTCAGATGCCCACCAAGTCCCATACTAAGTTACCACGTCTTGCAGACTGTTCCTTTGCAGAACCCATCCCTGTCTTCCCAGGCCCGTCATCCCCACCACTCCAGGTGAGGCATTTATCTGCTCGCACCTGGATGGATGAAGAAGTTGGAGGCAACAGTGCAATTTGTCTTCACTCTACCTTAAAATCCCTGTCCTTACGCCCTCCCCTCTCCTCCTATCTTTGTCTCATCCACCTCTTTGCTTTGTCCAATTTCTCCTCCCTCTCTCTCTCCCTCTCGGAATAACCTACATCAAGTGCACAAATCTTACCTGTAGAGTGCCATAGATTTGTACATAGGTGCACACCTGTTCTATCCCCACCCAGTCAAGATACAGAACACTTCCAGCCCCCCAAGCTGACTCCTTCGTGGCCCTTCCCAGCCAGCACCCCCCTCAAGGGCAACCACTATTCTGACCTCTATCACCATAGACTAGTTTTGCCGATTTTTGAGCTTCATATAAATGCAGTCATACAACAGGAATTCTTTTGTGTCTGTTCTATTTCAACTTGGTGCTTCTCTCACTCAGCATTGAGTCTGTGAGATTCAACCACGTTGTTCATAAAATACCAGTATTGTAGCTTTCCTTTGCTGTGTAGCATTCCATATGAACGAACACGCTGCAGTTTCCTTAGCCATTCCCCCATTGATGGACATTTGAGTTTCCAGTTTGGGGCTATTCCAAATACAGCTGCTGTGAACATCCTGGTCCAAGTCTTTGCTCATTCCTTAGGCCCTTCCCTGTCAATTCTCTCTGCGAGTTTCCAATCCCTTGCTTTCCACTGTTTCTTCACCTCAGCCTACACACATGGCCAGAACTCTGAACTCTTCTAACTTACAAGGAAGAAAGAAAAGAGTTTTTTTTTTTTTTAAATTCTTCTTCCGACCAGAGTCCACCTGTTCACCACTCCTCCCATTTCCTTCCTATGTCCCCGCATGCCCTCCCGGAGGCGAGGCTGACCCCTGTTGGTTCCATGTCTGAGGTGTCCACTTAGGGTGCAGCACCTCGTGGGGCTAATCCTGACTTTCCTCCGTCGTGGCTCCTCCTCCTATCACGCTTACAAATGCAGGCATATCTCCTCCCCTGGAGCTTGTGATAAAATGGCACCTAGGATGCTTTCTGTCCTCTCATCTCTCTGCCTGCAGACCCAATCCTGCCCTCCCAGACTGACTTTTTTTTTTTTTTTTACATCTTTATTGCAGTATAATTGCTTTACAATGGTGTGTTAGTTTCTGCTTTATAACAAAGTGAATCAGCTATACATATACATATATCTCCATATCCCATCCCTCTTGCGTCTCCCTCCCACCCTCCCTATCCCACCCCTCCAGGCGGTCACAAAGCACCGAGCTGATCTCCCTGTGCTATGCGGCTGCTTCCCACTAGCAATCTACCTCACGTTTGGCAGTGTATATATGTCCATGCCACTCTCTCACTTTGTCACAGCTTACCCTTCCCCCCAGACTGACTTCTAATATCACTAGTATTACCTCCTCCGTTCCCCCAGCTGGGAGTAATCCTCCATGCCCGTGCCGTTTGTCACGTAAGCCTCTTTCACGGCATTTACCATCTCGTCTGCCTCGCCTTGCTGTTACTTGGGAGTACGTCACATGACCTGCCTGGGCCTGGAATCTCTGGATGTATTGCCTGTGTCTGCGTCATCTCTGATTTCTCCCAACACCAAACACTGTGGCTGGCACTGATAAGGCTTATTACTAAATGAACGATATTATTCATTTATTATTTATTATTAATAAATTATTAAGTGGTTTATTCTTAAATTACTTGCCACCTGTCCCTCTATTACGAAGATTCTATCTCTGAAACACATATGAAAAGTTTAAAGCTTTTAAACCTTAAAGAACAAGGTGAGGAAATCTATCGTGTATTTGTGTGTGGTTGTCAGAACTCTAAGGCTAGGGTGGCCTTGAGTTGGCAAGCACGTCAGTGCCTGACTGTCTGGGGGCCTTGGGGGGGCCACTCAGGCCGTGAGAGGGCAGGCTGCTCTCGAATCAGGTGGTTTCAAAGATCCTTTAGCCCTGAGTCAACCTCACTGAGGACTGGAATACTCAGAAGCGAGCAGGAGAGGGAAGGGCTCGCAGACATTTAACAGACCCCATGGCTGACTGCAGCTAGCTCAGCCTTGTAGAATTTCTTTCTGATGCCTCACAGTCTACTTTTTATCCCCATATTTTCACTACTTGATGACAGCTGGTTTTTCTGTTTGATTTCTGTCTGTGCGCACCAGGGTGTGATCAGAAGAAACCAACTTTATCCTCCAGTTTTCCTCTTAGTCTTGAAATGCAACCAGTCTAACTAAACCCACATTTACCAAAAGTTAGGTGGGTGTGACATCACTTTTGGATGCCAAACACTTAAGTTTTTCACCCTAGAATATGTCTGTCGGACTCTGCCCAGCAGCCAGGGGAATGATGCCCTGTAGGGGAACACGGCCTTCTTTGTAACACTCACGCCCAGGCAGTTTTGTTCCCTCGGTGGGCTGTCCTTAAGAGATGGGCTGGGAAATTATCCTCTCCTTTCCAATGACCACTATCAAAAGGGCAGTGTTCTCAGTTGCCCCGGGACTAACATTTCAGAAGAAATGCTAGTTCAATGACTTCTTAGTGTTACATTTTAATCCAGAAATATTATTTATCTAGTGGTCTGAATATCAACCTTTGTTTTTATCCTCAAGGGGAAAAGAGAAGACGGCAAAACTTGCTCAAGTGGCAGTCTCCAAGTTGGGTCTGGTAATTATGAAACACTGACATTTTCTGGGAGGAAAAAAAATGATTGGCTTTTTGAAAATACACAGACCTTATTTTTTAGAGCAGTTTTAGGCTCATAGCAAAGTTTAGTGGAAAATACAGAGTTACTGTATACTCCCATCCCCCCACATATGCCTCCATTATCAACTTCCCCGACCAGAGTGGTACATTTGTTACAACCGATGAACCTACATGACACATCATCATCACTCCAAGTTCATAGTTTAAATTAGGGTTCGCTCTTGGTGTTGCACATTCTGTGGGTTTTGACAAATGTATAATGATATGCATCCACCATTATAGTATCAGACAGAGTGGTTTTACTGCCCCCAAATTCTCTGCACTCACCCCTTCTCCCCCAACCCCTGGCAACCACTGATCTTTTTGTTGTCTCCATAGTTTTGCATTTTCCAGAATGTCATATATTTCAAATCATATAGCATGTAGCCTTTTAGTGGCTTCTTTCACTTACTAGTACACATTCAGAGTTCCTCCATGTCTTTATGTTCTTTGATAGCTTATTTCTTTTTAGCATTGAGTAATATTTCATTGTCTGGTTGTAGCACTGTTTATCCATTCACCTACTAAAGGATGTGTTGTTTGCTTCAAAGTATTGGCAATTATGACTGAAGCTGCTATAAAAATTTGCATTCAGGCCTTTGTGTAGACAAGTTTTCAACTCGGTTGGGTAAATGAAAATTATTTTTTTTTGCATTTGTTTATTTTAAACATCTTTATTGGAGTATAATTGCTTTACAATGGTGTGTTAGTTTCTGCTTTATAACAAAGTGAATCAGTCATACGTACACATATATCCCCTCCCTCTTGCATGTCCCTCCCACCCTCCCTATCCCTCCCCTCTAGGTGGTCACAAAGCACTGAGCTGATCTCCCTGTGCTATGTGGCTGCTTCCCACTAGCCATCTATTTTACATTTGGTAGTGTATATAAGTCCATACCACTCTCTCACTTCATCCCAGCTTACCCTTCCCCCTGCCCGCATCCACACGTCCATCCTCTGCATCTGTGTCTTTATTCCTGCCCTGCCCTAGGTGCAGCAGAACCAGAAAATGATTATTTTTTGAAACAAACCTGACAGCCACCCTTTCTGACTCCCATCATACGCACAAAGTTTCACCACCATTTGCGGGATTCTGTACTCCATAGAGGATTGTTCTCCGTGCTATAGCGGAGGATGTGGAGAAGAATAGGTGTTTCTGTCCTTATTTCATGGTATGAAAGGGAAGGGCAACATGTAAACTCACTGAGAAACATGATAGCATGTAATTTGTGCTAAGAGAGAAACTCTACAATGGCGAAGTGGAAGTTAAATAAAAGCTCAATAATTAAGCACACCTATAGCAACAGAGAAAGAAAGAATAAGAAAAGGTGAAAGTCAGTACCTATTTCCCTACTATTTGGATTTACACCGTAAAGCAACTGCAGTTGTCTTTACATCTCCCATCGCTTTCAGGGTCTCTCCCTCCCCTCAGCCTCCTCAGTCCAGTGGGGACACAGTGTGGGTCCCCAAGCAGCAAAGAGTAAAAATGGCTGCATGTACCCCTTCACGTGGAGGAGTTGATGAACTTATGTCTGAATGAATGTATTGCCTCTGTGCTTGGTTGAATGATGGCCCCCAAAAGATATGTCCATTTCCTAATCCCTAGAACATGTGAATGTTTCCTTACTTGGAAAAAGGATCTTGCAGAAGCAATTAAGTTAAGGCTCTTAAAATGAGGAGATCATCCTGGATTATCTGCATGGGTGCGAAATCCAGTGATAAGTGTCCAATTAAGAGACACACAGAAGAGAAGACGGACAGAAGAGGAGGAGGTGATGTGACCAGAGAGGCAGTGATTGGGATAATGTGACCACAATCAAGGAAAACCTACAGCCACCAGAAGCTGGAAGAGGCAAAGAACAGACAGTCCCTAGAGCCTCCAGGGGAAGTGTGGTCCTCCGGACACCTTGATTTCATGTTTCTGGCTTCCAGAACTATAAAAGAATAAATTTCTGGGACTTCCCTGGTGGCTCAGGAGTTAAGACTCCGCACTCCCAATGCAGGTGGCCTGGGTTTGATCCCTGGTGAGGGAACTAGATCCCACATGCATGCCGCAACTAAGAGTCTGTATGCCACAACTAAGGAGCCCACGTGCCACAGCTAAGGAGCCTGCCTGACACAACTACGACCCGGCGTAACCAAATAAATAAATAAATAAACAAACAAATTAAAAAGAGAGTAAATCCTAAGGTTCTCATCAGAAGGAAAAAAAATTAAAAAATAATAAATTTCTGCTGTTTTAAACCACCCAGTTTGAAGTAATTTGTTACAGCAACTGCAAGGAACTAATACATCCTCCTAAGGTCATTTTTACTTTAACAAACACAGTCTACTGATTGATAATATTGTTTTAGACATTATCAGTCTTTTTGGCCATCCAGCTTCTGAATCCCTTCCATGTTTAGCAGTGTATCAGATGCATCATGTATGATATAGTTTCATTTCAGATTATTTGTCTGTAAAGTTCTAGCCTTTCACATTTTGTTGAAGACCTGGGTGAGCTCGGGAAGTTATACTCACTCTATTCGTTTACACCTGTCCTGTCTTGTTCCATTAACTGAACACTCCTTGAGTTCAGGAATCAATCTCCCACAAATTTTTTCAGCACACAACAAGTACTGGGTGTGCACTTAGTACCATTTGACCATAAAACAGAAAGCCCACATGGCCTCCATGAATTAAAGAGCCCAACCATGCTCTTAGAAATATAAATTTCTAATAAATCCCCCTTTTCCCAGCCTTTCCCTTTCCCATATATACTCTGTACTATAGCCAGACTTACTTTTCTAATACGTAAATGTAATGATTCTTAAATATTTTCATTGGCTCTCCATTGTATAAAGGCCAGAGTTGAAAGCCACTTGGAAGGGACAAAACAAGGAAAGGACTTCACAATCTGGCTTCAAACTTCCTTTTAGGTTAATCTGTCGTCTTTCCACCCTCAAATTCTGCAAGCCTCAAGGGCATCATGTTCTTTCAGTCTTCAACTTGAGCCAAACTGGGATACTCAACAACCCCCAACATGCTAGCCTCTTCACCTGCAGCACACCATTTCTCCTCCCTCTATTGTATCATTAATTGTAGCAGAGACAATAATTTACGAATACCAAACTATTTCAATTTCTTCCCGGACACACTGGAAGATTACATTTTTCCAGTTCCACTGTATCTTGATGGCATCATATGTCTAGTTCTGGCCAATGGTATCCTTGTGGATGTGATGTGGGTCACTTCCTGATCTGGCTTCTAAAATGTCCTGTGGGATTCTGCATGCTCTGTCTCTCCCATCATCTGATGGCTGGATGTGGAAGACTTCAAGATCTCATAGGACTGTGGGATGAAAGATCCAGAGTCCCAGAATCACCATATGGAAGCCCACATACCCAATATTCAATTAGAAGTGAGAAAAAAAATGTTGTGTTGTGTTAATCACTGAGATGGGATTGTTTGTTACAGCATTATCTTATCCTGACTAATCCATTCATTCTTGAACAGCAGCTAAGTATCAATTTCCATTAGTTTTTATGAGTTGCCCTTAACACTCCTTTCTAGGTATTTTCATAAGCCTTTGTTGGTGTTTTTGTTTTCTTAACAAAAACTTTAATGATATTTTTAATGATAGGATTAATAGAATAATATCATAGACTGCTTGGAAAACAGTTTTTTAAAATTACTCATAAACCCATCACTTTAGCAATAACTTTTATAGTTTTTGCATAATTCCTTTCTGTCTTTAGTACACACGTATTTTTCACATGTTTCTTTTCTTTTGAATTTTATTTTATTATATGTTTTATACAACATGTTCTTATTACTTATCTATTTTATACATATTAGTGTATACATGTCAATCCCAATCTCCCAGTTCATCCCACCCCCACCCCACCCCCACCACATCCCCCCCTTGGTGTCCGTATGTTTGTTCTCTACATCTTTGTCTCTATTTCTGCCTTGCAAACCGGTTCATCTGTACCATTTTTCTAGATTCCACATATATGTGTTAATATATGATACTTGTTTTCCTCTTTCTGACTTACTTTACTCTGTTTGACAGTCTCTAGGTCCATCCACGTCTCTACAAATGACCCAATTTCATTTCTTTTTATGGCTGAGTAATATTCCATTGTATATATGTACCACATCTTCTTTATCCATTCGTCTCTCGATGGGCATTTAGGTTGCCTCCTTGACCTGGCTATTGTAAATAGTGCTGCAATGAACACGGGTGCATGTGTCTTTTCGAATTATGGTTTTCTCTGGGTATATGCCCAGTAGTGGGATTGCTGGGTCATATGGTAATTCTATTTTTAGTTTTTTAAGGAACCTCCATACTGTTCTCCATAGTGGCTGTAACAATTTACATTCCCACCAACAGTGCAAGAGGGTTCCCTTTTCTCCACACCCTCTCCAGCATTTGTTGTTTGTAGATTTTCTGATGATGCCCATTCTAACTGGTGTGAGGTGATACCTCATTGTACTTTTGATTTGCATTTCTCTAATAATTACTGATATTGAGCAGCTTTTCATGTGCTTCTTGGCCATCTGTATGTCTTCTTTGGAAAAATGTCTATTTAGATGTTCTGCCCATTTTTTGATTGCATTGTTTGTTTTTTTAAATATTGAGCTGCATGAGCTGTTTATATATTTTGGAGATTAATCCTTTGTCTGTTGATTCATTTGCAAATATTTTCTCCCATTCTGAGGGTTGTCTTTTTGTCTTGTTTATAGTTTCCTTTGCTGTGCAAAAGCTTTTAAGTTTCATTAGTTCTCATTGTTTATTTTTGTTTTTATTTCCATTACTCTAGGATGTGGGTCAAAAAAGATCTTGTTGTGATTTAGTCAAACTATTCTTCTTATGTTTTCCTCTAAGAGTTTTATAGTGTCTGCTCTTACATTTAGGTATTTAATCCATTTGGAGTTTATGTTTGTGTATGGTGTTAGGAAGTGATCTAACATCATTCTTTTATGAAATATTTCCCAGTTTTCCCAGCACCACTTATTGAAGAGACTGTCTTTTCTCCATTGTATATGCTTGCCTCCTTTGTCATAGATTAGTTGACCATAGGTGTGTGGGTTATCACTGTGCTTTCTATCCTGTTCCATTGATCTGTATTTCTGTTTTTGTGCCAGTATCATATTGTCTTGATTACTGTAGCTTTGTAGTATAGTCTGAAGTCAGGGAGTCTGATTCCTCCAGCTCCGTTTTTTTCCCTTAGGATTGCTTTAGCTATTTGGGGTCTTTTCTGTTTCCATACAAATTTTACGTTTTTTTGTTCTAGTTCTGTAAAAAAAAAAAAATGCCACTGGTAATTTGATAGGATTGTACTAAATCTGTAGATTGCTTTGGGTAGTATAGTCAGTTTCATAATATTGATTCTTCCAATCCAAGAACATGGTGCATCTCTCCAGCTGTTTGTGTCATCTTTGATTTCTTTCATCAGTGTCTTATAGTTTTCTGAGTACAGGTCTTTTACCTCCTTAAGTAAGTTTATTCCTAGGTATTTTATTCTTTTTGTTGCAATAAGGAATGGAATTGTTTCCTTATTTTCTCTTTCTGATCTTTCACTGTTAGTGTATAGGAATGCAAGAGATTTCTGTGCATTAATTTTGTATCCTGCAACTTTACCAAGTTCATTGATTAGCTCTAGTAGTTTTCTGGTAGCATCTTTAGGATTCTCTATGTATAGTATCATGTCATCTGCAAACAGAGACAGTTTTACTTCTTCTTTTCCAATTTGCATTCCTTTTATTTCTTTTTCTTCTCTGATTGCCATGGCTAGGAATTCCAAAACTATGTTGAGTAATAGTGGCGAGAGTAGACATCCTTGTATTGTTCCTGATCTTAGAGGAAATGCTTTCAGTTTTTCACCATTGAGAATGATATTTGCTGTGGGTTTCTCATATATGGCCTTCATTACATAGAGGTAGGTTCCCTCTATACCCACTTTTTGCAGAGTTTTTATCATAAATGAGTGTAGAATTTTGTCAAAAGCTTTTTCTGCATCTATTGAAATGATCATATGGTTTTTATTCTTCAATTTGTTAATATGGTGTATCACAATGATTGATTTGCGTTATTGAAGAATCCTTGCATCCCTGGGATAAATCTCACTTGATCATGGTGTATGATCCTTTTAATGTGTTATTGTATTCTGTTTGCTAGTATTTTGTTGAGGATTTTTGCATCTATATTCATCAGTGATATTGGTCTGTAATTTTCCTTTTTGTAGTATCTCTGTCTGGTTTTGGTATCAGGGTGATGGTGGCCTCATAGCATGAGTTTGGGAGTGTTCATTCCTCTAAAATTTGGAGGAAGAGCTTGAGAAGGATGGGTGTTAGCTCTTCTCTAAATGTTTGAGAGAATTCACCTGTGAAGGCATCTGGTCCTGGACTTTTGTTTGTTGGAAGATTTTTTTTTTTTTTGCAGTAAGTGGGCCTCTCACTGTTTTGGCCTCTCCCGTTGCAGGGCACAGGCTCCAGACGTGCAGGCTCAGCAGCCATGGCTCATGGGTCTAGCCGCTCCATGGCATGTGGGATCTTCCCAGACCAGGGCACGAACCCATGTTCCCTGCATTTGCAGACAGACTCTTAACCACTGTGTCACCTGGGAAGCCCTGTTGGAAGATTTTTAATCACAGTTTCAATTTCATCACTTGTGATTGTTCTGTTCATATTTTCTATTTCTTCCTGGTTCAGTCTTGGAAGCTATACCTTTCTAAGAATTTCTCCATTTCTTCCAGGTTGTCCATTTTATTGGCATAGAGTTGCTTGTAGTAGTCTCTTAGGATGCTTTGTATTTCTGTGTTGTCCATTGTAACTTCTCCTTTTTCATTTCTAATTTTATTGATTTGAATAGTCTCCCTCTGTTTTTGATGAGTCTGGCTAAAGTTTGATCAGTTTTGTTTATCTTCTCAAAGAGACAGCTTTTAGTTTTCTTGATCTTTGCTATTGTTTTTTTGTTTCTATTTCATTTATTTCTGCTCTGATTTTTATGATTTATTTCCTTCTACTAACTTTGGGTTTTGCTTGTTCTTCTTTCTCTAGTTCCTTTAGGTGTAAGGTTAGAGTCTTTATTTGAGATTTTTCTTGTTTCCTGAGGTAGGACTGTGTTGCTATAAACTTCCCTTTTAGAACTGCTTTTGCTGCATCCCATAGGTTTTGGATCATCGTGTTTTCATTGTCATTTGTCTCTAGGTATTTTTTGATTTCCTCTTAGATTTCTTCAGTGATCTCTTGGTTATTTAGTAACGTATTGTTTAGCCTTCATGTGTTTCTGTTTTTCACGGTTTTTTTCCCTGTAATTTCTTTCTAATCTCATTGCATTGTGGTTGGAAAAGATGCTTGATATGATTTCAATTTTCTTAAATTTACCAAGGCTTGATTCATGACCCAAGATGTTGTCTATCCTGGAGAATGTTCTGTGCACACTTGAGAAAAAAGTGTAATCTGCCATTTTGGGATGGAATGTCCTATAAATATCAATGAAATCTATCTGTTCTATTGTGTCATTTAAAGCTTGTGCTAACTTATTAATTTTCTGCCTGGATGATATGTCCATTGGTGTAAGTGAGGTGTTAAAGTCCCCCACTATTATTGTGTTACTGTCAATTTCCTCTTTTATAGCTGTTAACATTTGCCTTATGTATTGAGGTGCTCTTATGTTGGGTGCATATATATTTATAGTTGTTATATCTTCTTGTGGGATTGATCTCTTGATCATTATGTTTTGTCCTTCCTTGTCTCTTTTAACATTCTTTATTTTAAAGTCTATTTTATCCGATATGAGTATCACTACTCCAGCTCTCTTTTGATTTCCATTTGCATGGAATATCTTTTTCCACCCCCTCACTTTCAGTCTGTATGTTTCCCTAGGTCTGAAGTGGGTCTCTTATAGACAGCATATATATGGGTCTTGTTTTTGTATCCATTCAGCAAGACTGTGTCTTTTGGTTGGAGCATTTAATCCATTCACATTTAAGGTAATGATCGACATGTATGTTCCCATTACTATTTTCTTAATTGTTTTGGGTTTGTTTTTGTAGGTCTTTCCCTTCTCTTGTGTTTCCCACTTAGAGAAGTTCATTTAGCATTTGTTGTAGAGCTGGTTTGGTGGTGCTGAATTCTCTTAGCTTTTGCTTGTCTGTAAAGCTTTTCATTTCTCCCTTGAATCTGAATGAGATCCTTGCCTGGTAGAGTAACCTTGGTTGTAGGTTCTTCCCTTTCATCACTTTAAATATATCATGCCACTCCCTTTTGGCTTCTAGAATTTCTGCTGAGAAATCAGCTAACCTTATGGGAGTTCCCTTGTATGTTATTTGTCATTTTTCCCTTGTTGCTTTTAATAATTTTTCTTTGTTTTAATTTTTGTCAATTTGATTACTATGTGTCTTGGCATGTTTCTCCTTAGGTTTATCCTGCCTGGGACTCTCTGCATATCCTGGACTTGGGTGGTTATTTCCTTTCCCATGTTAGGGAAGTTTTCGACTATAATCTCTTCAGATATTTTCTGGGGTCCTTTCTCTCTCTCTTCTCCTTCTGGGACCCCTATAATGCAAATTTTGGTGCATTTAATGTTGTCGCAGAGGTCTCTTAGGCTGTCTTCATTTCTTTTCATTCTTTTTTCTTTATTCTGTTCTGCAGCAGTGAATTCCACCATTCTGTCTTCCAGGTCACTTATCCATTCTTCTGCCTCAGTTATTCTGCTATTGATTCCTTGTAGTGTATTTTTTACTTCAGTTATTGTATTGTTCATCTCTGTTTTTTTATTCTTTAATTCTTATAAGTGTTTGTTCTTTAATTCTTCTAGGTCTTTGTTAAACATTTCTTGCATCTTCTCGATTTTTACCTCCATTCTTTTTCCGAGGTCTTGGATCATCTTCACTATCATTATTCTGAATTCGTTTTCTGGAAGGTTGCCTACCTCCACTTCATTTAGTTGTTTTTCTGTGGTTTTATCTTGTTCCTTCATCTGGTACATAGTCTTCTGCCTTTTCATTTTGTCTGTCCTTCTATGAATGTGGTTTTCGTTCCACAGGCTACAGGATTGTAGTTCTTCTTGCCTCTGCTGTCTGCCCTCTCATGGGTGAGAGTATCTAAGAGGCTTGTGCTAGCTTCCTGATGGGAGGGACTGGTGGTGGGTAGAGCTGGGTGTTGCTCTGGTGGGAAGAGCTCAGTAAAACTTTAATCTGCTTGTCTTTTGCTGGGTGGGGCTGGGTTCCCTCCCTATTGGTTGTTTGGCCTGAGGCAACCCAGCATTGGAGCCTACCCAGCTCTTTGGTGGGGCTAATGGCAGATTCTGGGAGGGCTCATGCCAAGGATTACTTCCCAGAACTTCTCCTGCCAGTGTCCTTGTCTGCACGGTGAGCCACAGCCACCCCCCGCCTCTGCAGGAGACCCTCCAACACTAGCAGGTAGGTCTGGTTCAGTCTCTCATGGAGTCACTGCTCCTTCCCCTGGGTCCCAGTGCACACACTACTTTGTGTGTTTCCTCCAAGAGTGGAGTCTCTGTTTCCTTCAGTCCTGTCAAAGTCCTGCAATCAAATCTCACTAGCCTTCAAAGTCTGATTCTCTAGAAATTCCTGCTCCCATTACCGGATTCCCAGGTTGGGAAGCCTGACATGTGGCTCAGAACCTTCACTCCAGTGGGTGGACTTCTGTGGTATTAATGTTCTCCAGTTTGTAACTCACCCAACCAGCAGTTATGGGATTTGATTTTATTGTAATTGCGCCTCTCATACCATCTCATTGCAGCTTCCCCTTTATCTTTGGATGTGGGGTATCTTTTTTGGTGAGTTCCTGTCTTCTTGTTGATGACTGTTCAGCAGTTTGTTGTGATTCCAGTGCTCTCACAAGGAGTGAAGCACATCCTTCTACTCCACCATCTTGAAACAGTCTCACACACAGCATATTTCTAAAATGTAATCTTTATTTCTGTCTCACTCCAAAAATTATTATAAGGTAGAGATATATATAATTTTGTATCTCACATTTTCTCTTCATATAACGACATAAGCATTTTTCTACATTGAGAGATTCCTCAGAACCATCACCTTTAATGAGTGTATAATATTACATTAAATGGGTTGGCTGTAATTAACTTCATTATTGCTCTGTTTGGGGGCATTTGACTGTTTTTATTTTTATTATAGATAAAAATATGGTGAATATCCTCAAAATATAGCTTTTCATATTTTGGTCCATTTTCCTAGGATAGACTCTCAGGAGTGAATTTACTGGTGTGAATATTTTTATTGGCTTAATGCAGTCGGCCTTCCCATCCATGGATTCCACTTCCAAGGATTCAACCAACTGCAGATCTAAAATATTCGGAAAAAAACATCCAGAAACTTCCAAAAAGCCAAACTTGAAGTTGTTGCACTCTGGCGTCTATTTACACAGCCTTTACATTTGTATTAAGTAACCTAGGGATGACTTAAAGTATACAGGAGACTGTGCATAGGTTGTATGTAAATACTACACCATTTTTTATAAGGGACTTGAACATCCCTGAATTTGGGTATCTGTGGGGGTCTTGCAACCAATTCCCCCATGGATACTAAGGGATGACCGTGTTTTTTTCTAAATTGCTTTCTAGAAATTGTTGTACTAATGTACGGTGCCAAGAGCAAAGTGTACAGTGCTCATCTTCCTGCATCCTCTCATAGATTATTTTTACTATCTTTAATTTAATTAAAGAAAGATTGAACTTATTTGTATTTTAATTTACTTATTACTAACTGAGTTAAACTTTTCTCTGTATGATTATTTACTCCTATTTTCAATTTGGTTAATTTTCTGTTTGGGTCTCTATAGAGTTGTCTATTTTTAACTATTGATTCGTTTCTTGTTTGTGTTTACAACATATTTAATAAAGGTGTCAATCCTGTGTCACGTCATCCATAACTGTTCAAATTTATTCATTCGACAAACATTTATTGAGCACCACTTTGTGTCAGGCAATCTCTAGGTACTGTGGACACATCAGTGAACAAATCAGATAAAATTATGCCTGTCTTCATGTTTCATCTCTCTCATTGGACAGTAATTGTAGGCTTAATTTATTATCCCTTCCAAATATACTGTGAGTATAGAGGTTAGGGATGAGATTATAGCTTAGAGGTTAGGGATGAGATTATAGCTTATTTATTTTGATTTCTCCATTGGCTTTCATCACATGTATGGCACATGGAAGATGCTCAATGCTGGTTTGTGCATAGAGACAGAGGCCTACAGGGCAAAATGTTCAAATTATGTTTCCAGCTCCCTAACATCTGAGCTCATTTTAGCTTAATGTTTTGCATGCACTATAATAAAAACTGGTCCCTCTACTGCCACCAGCCTAAGAAGGATGCTGACTCCATGATTATCAACCATAACTGCCCATCAGAATTACCAGGAAAGTTTAAAAAACAAAAACAAACCACCTCATTTCCAGTACCCACTCCTAGACTAACTAAGTCAAAATCTCCCATATTTTTTAAAGCTCCCCAGTGATTTTAATGTGCAGCCAGGACCAGAAACCACAGAAGAGGCTAAGATGTTTGAAGGAGGATCAAGTGAGAGGAACTGGAAGGTATTTCTTCTAGGGGGAAGGAAACAGAGCTGCTTGAGTTCTTTGCTTCTCCTTCCCTTTTTGATGTATGTAAATAGCATCCATTCATCCAGGTCCACCCTTTACAGAGAGTGACCATGATGTGGAAAAGTCCAGAGCCAATATTTGATGGAAAGGATTATTCACTTTAGACACTCAGTGTAATCCTGAAAGCTACACTCAGATAGAAGCTCTGTGAGAGCAAGGACTTTGTTCTGCTTACTTTGTGTCCCCAGAGCCTAGTGCCACGTCTTGGGGATGCTTGTTACAGCACCTAGCCCAGCCTGACTAATTTACTCCTTGAACCTTCTGTGACACCTTCCCCAATTCTCCCAGGAATAAATGAAGCACATCAAGAAAGTACTGTTAGCCTCCACCATTCCCAGAGACAGGAGAAAATGCTGTGACCCGTTTGTCAGGCACTGCCCAGGACTTCTCTCACTGCAGTTACTTTTGGCCATCTGTTACTAGCGGGTGGCAGTGCAGGTGAGTTCCTGCAGGCTGGCAGCAGACGCAAGTATAGCAGCCCTGCCACTACTAGGAGGCTGATCTCACACCAGCTACTGTCAGAGAGGAAATGAGAGCTTTCTGGATGGCCCCACTTAATTCAAAAGTGGTTTAGAATGGGGTCTATTTTAAATGGACCATCTGGTATAAATTCACATACTAAAAAGGGATAAATACAAAATCATCTTGTCCTCCTCAGAAACATCAAAGTCTTGGCCATAGTCTTTTCTTCCACCCCTAGAAAATGTAAATGGCAAAGCAAACCTCTTTTGTTCTCCTTCCTCAGAAATGTTCAGACCAGGAGGCCTCATCATAAGTTTGGAAAAAAAGCAATTTCTCATGATACCTGGAAATATTATTTTTCTAAGTCAATCATTCTGTTTTCTTGTAAACTGTGAGCAGTTTATAAGAAAACAGAATGATTACCCGTTGCTTAGTTAACACTCACTGGAAATTAAATCTGATAACATAACTGTAATACGCAAGTGACAGGCACTTTGGAATTCTCTGGTATTTGTGCTTGGGATGAGTTTTCCACAGCCTGTTTCTCTACCATGTAGTAAACGGAAATAGCCCATATAGTTTTTGAAAAACTCAACCATGAAAAAACAACAGTATAGGGATGTGTTGGGCAATAAAGAGGTTGTTTTGTTGTTTGACCTCCATATAGAGATGTTTGTCACTGTTGGTATCTTTCCCCTGGGGAATCATCTCTTGAAATCAAGAAGAAACTCATCTCTTGAACAGGTTGGAGAGAAGTCAGATGGCATCTCATTTCTATTTCAGAAAGACCAGAATCCTTTCCAGTTTGTGCAACAGCCTTGCCCAAAACACTGAGGTCACGTCTTAGTTTCTCCAGGAGAAACAGTTGCCAAAAAAGGCACCATCCTGTCCACTTTCGTTTCAAGTACTTTCTATACTCCCTGTGATGTGGGAGGTCAAGTAAAGAGAGCGACCTTCAGTTCCTGGTCAGACATGATGAGCTGTATTCCCCAAATGCTCATGCGCTGATTCGCAAGTTTTAGAGGCAAAGGAAGTTCAGCTCTTCCCCTAGCCTGAAAGTATCGTGCAGAACTTTAGGCCAGGAGAGGACATAAGACCTAAATAGACATTTCTCCAAAGAAGACATACAGATGGACAAGAGGCACATGGAAACATGCTAACATCACTAATTAGTAGAGAAATGTGAATCAAAACTACAATGAGGTATCACCTCACACCAGTCAGAATGGCCATCATCAAAAAATCTACAAAGTATAAATGCTGGAGTGGGTGTGGAGAAAAGGCAACCCTCCTACACTGTTGGTGGGAATGTAAATTGGTACAACCACTATGGAGAACAGTACGGAGATTCCTTAAATAACTAAAAATAGAGCTACAATATGATCCAGCAATCCCACTCCTGGGCTTATATCCAGAGAAAACCATAATTTGAAAAGATACATATATCCCATGTATCTTTTCAGCAGCACTATTTCATTGCAGCACTATTTATGATAGCCAGGACATGCAAGCCACCGAAATGTCCATCAACAGAGGAATGGATAAAGAAGATGTGGCACATATATACAATGGAATATTACTCAGCCATGAAAAAGAATGAAATAATGCCATTTGCAGTGACATGGATGGACCTAAAGATTGTCATACTCAGTGAAGTAAGCCAGACGGAGAAAGACAAATATCATGTAATATCACTTATATGTGGAATCTAAAATGTGACACAAATAGAGTCACAGATGTAGAAAACAAACTTATGGTTACCAAGGGGTGGGGGGTGGATAAACTGGGAGATTGGGATTGACATATACACGCTGCTATATATAAAACAGAAACTAATAAGAACCTACCGTATGGCACAGGGAACTCTACTCAATACTCTGTAATGACCTATATGGGAATAGAATCTAAAAAAGAGTGGATATATGTATATGTATAACTGATTCACTCTGCTGTACAGCAGAAGCTAATACGACATTGTAAATCAACTATACTCCAATAAAAATTAATTAAAAAGAAAGAATTTTAGGCCATTAGGAAATCTAAGAATTCCTCCATTATAGCCCAGAATCAGTTGATGTCTTCCAATACATCTCAAGTAAATGTCAAGCTTTGCCGAGTGAATCGAAAGACATTTAAAAGTGGCATTTTGGTGGAACATGATAGGAAGTAGTAAACAGCTTTAGGGAAGAGGCAAAGTTATCTTGGATTTATGGGTCTTGCAAATATTTATGCAAGGTGCTAAAAAGTAGCATCTCTCCTTCTTAAAATTATTGGCCAAAGTGGGCTTACGCTTCTACTTTGTAAGTAAATATTGCTGCGACATCCTAAACAGATTTATTAGGCTTGTCACCAACAGCCAAATATTTATGTAAGCTCCACGGGTTGAAAAGGTAATTTAAGGAGACTGTTTTAACCACAGCATTGTAAATGTTTAAGGTAACATCCTGTCTCTTTGAAACCATCCCACCTAGCCATATCATCATATTTATAATAAAAAGACAACTTGTTCAAAGTGATGCATTATTTCCTGCTGTCCAGAGTGAGGCTTCTGTCTTTCTACTACAGCCAAGCAGAAAAAAAGAAATGATTTCAGAGAGATCCTTCTATGCAATACCTGGGAGGAAGCCACTGAAAATGTTACTAGTGGGAGTTGGGAGAGAGAAAATGTAACTGTTGTAGCAGATGCAAACACAGGCATACCTCAGAGATATTGAGGGTTCGGTTCCAGATCACCACAATAAAAAGACTATCCCAATAAAGCATGTCACACGATTTTTTTTCATTTCCCAGTGCATATAAAAGTTGTGCTTACACTATACTAAGGGTGCAATGGCATTATGTCTAAAAAAATGATATATATACCTTAATTAAAAGATACTTCATTGCTAAAAAATGCTAACCATCATCTAACAACACAGGACTGCCTTCAATTTGTTTTACAAACCTTCAATTTGTAAAAACAAACAAAGAAACACAGTCTGTGAGAAGCACAATAAAGCAAAGTGCTAATAAAATGAGTTATGCCTTTAAAAGGGAATCGTTTTATTCATTTAGTTATTTTTGGTTGCATTGAGTCTTCGTTGCTGCGCGCGGGCTTTCTCTAGTTGCGGCGAGCAGGGACTATTCTTTGTTGCAGTGCGTGGGCTTCTCATTGCGGTGGCTTCTCTTGTTGCGGAGCACGGGCTCTAGGCGCGCAGGCTTCAGTAGGTGTCGCTCCCAGGCTCTAGAGCACAGACTCAGTAATTGTGGCGCACAGGCTTCGTTGCTCCGCGGCATGTGGGATCTTCCCCCATCAGGGCTCGAACCCATGTCCCCTTTATTGGCAGGCGGATTCTTAACCACTGCACCATCAGGGAAGCCCTGAAAGGGAATCGTTTTTTTGTTTGTTTGTTTGTTTTTAATTTAATTTATTTATTTATTTATTTTTGGCTGTGTTGGGTCTTCATTTCTGTGCGAGGGCTTTCTCTAGTTGCGGCAAGTGGGGGCCACTCTTCATCGCGGTGAGCTGGCCTCTCACTATTGCGGCCTCTCTTGTTGCGGAGCACAGGCTCCAGACGCGCAGGCTCAGTAATTGTGGCTCACGGGCCTAGTTGCTCCGCGGCATGTGGGATCTTCCCAGACCAGGGCTTGAACCCGTGTCCCCTGCGTTGGCAGGCAGATTCTCAACCACTGTGCCACCAGGGAAGCCCAAGGGAATAGTTTTTTAAAATGCAATTAGACCTTGCTAAGAATACACAGATATATTTACTAGTTGTATTCATTTTTCAATCTATTTTGCTTTAAAATACCTCAATAACTACTGATAAGATTTGGTCCCAAGTCTGGTCTGATTATCAGAATAAGCTCTGTGTGTGTGTGTGTGTGTGACTAGCTGAGTGAATTCTGGGCTTTGCTAAGCTCTGACCAGTCTCATTTGCTTGTGGTCCTATTGGCCTCAATACCAGACTATGATATATCATTTAGGACTCTTTCAATTGCTCATGAAAGAAACCAAACTCAACTAGCTTAAACTACACAGGCCATGCATTTGCTTACATAATGGAAAGGTCCAGGAGAACACCTTCAGGCACAGTTGGATTCGGGTGCTCAGAGTCGTTGCTAAAATCCTTTGCTCTGCTTTCCTTTGTACTGACTTCACTCTCAGGCAGGTTTTAGTTTTGTGGTAGCCAAGATGAGCCCCAGAAGCTCCAAAAAATTTTTTTCTACCAGCAAAACTATGGACAGAGATTTAGTTCAGACTGGGATACAGGGCTGTTCACAACCATCATTGTGACTTCACGTGCCTTCCTTTGGAAACAGGGGTAGCTTATGGGAGTGGGGTCAGCTGTGATGTGACCCCATAGATTGAAAGAGGAAAAGGTGTGCCTCCTGGAAAAAATCTGAGTGCAGTAGCAAAAGCTGGAGTTTGCTGAATGAGTAAAAATGATGGGTACCTTTCATAGTGATGGACGATCACAAGAAACTCATTTTCAGATTCTAAAGATGACACAAAGATATACGTGCTGAACAGGTATCTAGAGACCAGAAGCTACCTGCAAAACTGGTAGTTGGTGACATGCCGAGAAATTAAGAGGATGGGGGAGATAAAAGAAAAAATAGTTCATCTGCGTAGAAGTTTGCTAAATGCCCATCACTAAGAATTTCACCAGATCTGCTCAAATTCGCTAGCATCCCAGTATTGACTAACCTAACGGCATAGTTGAGGATTAAGACAGTGTATCCCAAACACGGGCCCTGTTTCACCTGAGGTGCTTATACAAATGCAGAAGCCTGGGGCACAGACCTCCTTATCATGCCATCTGGGAATAGGATATCAGCATTTTCACACACTCTTTAAGAAATTTTTTAATAAACTGGCTTACGTGGTAAAATCTGGGGACTTTACACCATGGGGTGAAGGTTTCCATTTAGTTCCATTTGTTGTCTCCTCAGCACCTGGTGAGTTGACATATTGCTGTTGCCCCATGCACAAGAAACAATGGCCCCAGGTTATGACTAGAGTACAGATGGAGTGTTTTAGATAACAGAATTAGTGGCGTAAATTGAATTAGCTCCAATTCTTCATCTCCAGAGACACATCCTTGCCTTAACCTCATATCGGCAGGGAATACTTCCCCACGTCTTGACTTCGAGTTTGCCCGTATATCTTACTTTGGCCAATGGAATGTGGACAGATGCAACAGTACCTAGTTCTCAAGAGACCTTCTGTATCTCCAATTGCCCTCTCACATTTTTGCCAAAGCACTGAGAGGAGTTTCTCCTGAGTAGTTGCCACCTTTCATTCCAGGCCCAAAGTGAACACATTCGGAGCAGAGCTCCCCAGAGAAGTGTGGCTGGACCCACAGCTTGAAGCAGAGCCTCTCAGACACACCAGACGTAGATCAGCCAAGCTCACGGATAGACTCATGAGAAGAAGCGATTGCTGTTTTAAGTCACTGAGTTTAGGGTGGTTTCTTAAGCAGCCTTGTGTAGTAACAGAGCTAACCGATACAGTCAGGGGCTATAAATATCTTTGGGGGATTGGTTTGGTTTGTTTGGGGTTGACTCCTACCTGAATTGAGGAAAGCAATTTGGAGAATAAGCAGTGGCAATTTCAATAGGAGAGATCTTTCTGGGTGACAGGCGGCCCTAGCTTCATGGGAATCCAGAGAGATGAAGGTGGAACTTGTGTTCATTGTTAAGTACCATTATCGTAAACAGCAAATATCGAGGGCACTTACTGTACGCCCAGGGCTGGGGGAAACGGAGAGGTGTATAGTAGGACCAGGGCTCTAGAAAAGCTATGATCCCACTGCAGGACCAAACCTGGGATGGAGGGGCTGAGACCACCCCCTGACACTATATAGATATAGGAGTAAGACCTAGCCAATCAGAGCATTTCACTCCCCTTGGCTACAGGGATTAGTTCAAGGATGGGCACATGACCCAAGCTAGACCAATAAAACTCAATTCCTAGACTTGCATTGATATTATCAGGAAAAAGATAAGTTCCTTTCACTAAGGATGCTTAGCAGACAGGTTGTGAGCCTGGACTGCGGTCTCCTCTTTGCTCCATCAGGGGAGAAGCTGTCTGAATGCAATTCCATCTGAATTGACTCAGACTGGCTAGATTTCTTTCAGGGCACACTGATTGAGATATAAGAACTTTAAAGTGAAAAGATTCTTCCTGATTCTACCCACCACCCTAGCATTGACACCCAACAACCCTTCATCACAGAAGTTTCCAAGCCCCCGGAGCTGAGTGGATCGACTTGGAGTTAGTGACAGTCCTTTCCTAGTGGCCCGCAGGGTTTCAGGAGGGCGAAGCTGAAAGCTCACTTGATGCGGTAGCTCTAACTGAAATCCATTTCCTTCCTGATGTCTCTATTCTTACATTACGGTTGAGACTGCCCCCCAGAACCTCTATATCATTTGCAGGGCTCAGTGCAAAATGAAAATTCAGGGCCCATTCAAAACTCACTCAGAATTTCAAGACAGTAACCACAGAACATTAAACCTGCTGTGGACTCTTCTGCGTGTGGGACCCATTGTGACTTTTCGGGTGTCACACACAGGAAGCCGGCCCCCCTGCCACCTGGAGGGTAGTCCCCATCACCAACGTCTACCGGTGTTAAAGGAAGCACCAGCCAAGGGTCCGATCCTGGGTGGAATCAGAAGATGATCCCCAGACATTCATTCAACATTCATGGTACCAACCATCTCCAAACCGCCCATCAGGCAAAGTGGTTAAATCAAGTGAGGGCCAACCCCGAGGAGAAATCGGCTGCCTTCTCCTGCCCAGCCCAGCCCGGGAGCTGAAGGAAAAGGGCAGACACAGCAGTGACTGGGACCCTTTCTGCAATCCCAGTACCCGCCCCCCAGCAGCTGGGCCTTTCCCAGCAATCGTTCCGAAATTATTTGTCTATGAGCCCCCAAAGGACTTCAGATAAAATTCTGACTTGCTTGTGGGTTGGAGCGATCGCAGGTGTATCGCAAAAGTTGCACAAGAGGAGCACAGCATCTTCACTGCTGCACGTGGACAGCATTTCAGGACAGCCTAGAAATGCTCAAGCCAGACTCCGCCGAGGTAAGATGAGGCCCTGATGCTGCAGCAACTCCAGGGGCTCCCAACGCAGAGCAACTGCTCAGCACGGGCAGACATTTGGCCAACAGACCCTCCTTTGAAGTCCAGGCAAAACTGGGCAAACTTTCCTGCCTGGAACATGTGGCTGTCAGTGGGAGGAAGGGTAGCGTGGAGGCCCCAGCTCTCCTCCCCCAAGGTTTAGGAGCCGGCGCGTCCTTTCCTTCAGAGTGAGAGCTTCTGTTGTCCACACAGAGCTCAAAGGCTAACCTATTCCTCGTCATGTTTAAAAAACTCAGCACAAAGCTAAGGCCAAGGTGAAAGTGCCCACCCTGTGTGCTCCTGATTTCCCTCGAAAGAAATAAGAAAGGGGATGATGTAGTTACGGGTGGAGAGAGTCTAAATCAGTGGTTCTCAAAGTGTGGTCCCCAGACCAGCAGCATCAGTAACCTGGTAACCGGTTAGAAATGCAAATTCCAGGCCCCACCCCACATCTACTAACTCAGAAATCTGGAAGGCAGGGACCAGTAATAGTTTAATAAGCCCTCCGGGTGATTCTCAGGGTGACCCTCGTCGCCTAAAACCATTGCACCACTCATTTTCAACAATAAGCACTTTAAGGATGATCACGATGCTAATAACCAACATTTATTCCACATTTCCGTTTGCCAGGTACTGCGCTAAGCGCTTTTCCATGCACGATTACCTTTATAAGCCGCACGGTTTTGGTGTTTTGTCATAGCAGGCTGTGCTGAAACAATTGGAGACCCCTAAAATAATGCTGCCAGGTCTTGATGGGATGCAGTTGGGATACAGTATGTTCAAGATCAGCATCTGTATCAGATTGACACGCACCACACACAGCAACTATGCCGGGCTCTGGGCATCTTTGACTAAACAAACCGATACAGAACCACAGTACAGTGTGACACAATGGAAAATAGGCCATAACTGAAGTATGCAAGCATCCTCTGCTTCTGCTGACAGCTGACATTGATTGAGAACTTGCTGTGTGCCAGGCCCCGTTCTAAACACATCATGGACTGTTATCCTAACTGAACAGAAGAGGAAATGGGAATGTATATCAGTGAATGCGTGTCTTGTTTTGCTCCAGGTTACACGGCTGGTAACTGATGGTACCAGAAATCAGACTCAGGCGGTCTGGCTCCAGAGTCTGGGGCCCTTAACCACAACACTACCTCCTCTTTAATGGGATCTGAAATGGAGTTTGGCTGCAGAGAGAAGTGTGCCCCGAGTCCCCCTGACTCCTACATCAGCCACCGACAGAAACCAGATCTAAAAGGAGCCACAGAAGTTCACCCAGCTTGACCCTTAGCCACAACCCAGAGAAGATGTTATTATCAATAGATGAAATAACCAAGGTGCTTAGGTTAAAAAACAAAAAAGCATACGAAAAACGAAATAGCGTACAAAAAACAAAAAAAATAAATGGCTGAATCACCAAGCGTTTATGACACGTGTGTTCAATTTGGTGGGAGTCTAGTGGGCCATAAATCAGAAAAGGCCTGGGTGGCTTACCGGGGCCTCCTCACTGGACTGTGTTTGTACCATCCCAGGGCTGGAGCTGCAGCTCTGTATGAGGCTGGTCGGACCACACGGAACTCCCAGGGCCTGGCACGCTGCTTGTTTGCTGGTGGTTTTGCTAAAGGCCGGCCCAGTCCAGCGGGCGGCTGGGAGGCCTCTCCTACTCACATCCAGCCCCTGCCCCTGCCCCCCCACAGCTAGGCTCAAGACTGCTGCCAACATCCTGCCTGACACCCTCCACAAGCAAGAAGGGCTTTAGGGAAATGGCCCTTGGGGCCCTTGCTGGGTTATGGGGACCTCTGCAGAGAGAAGCCAGGTCAGAAATGAACCAGAGGACCAGCCCTCAGCAGCATTTCTGCGGAGAGCATGTGCGCTTCGTCCTTCTCTTGTTCAGCACAAAGTAAAAAGACTCGCGGGGACTCCGTGGTAGGGTACTTCAAGCAACCCACAACCTATGTTCCCTGAAATCTGGGGAGACTGGGACTTCCCTGGTGGCACAGTGGTTAAGAATCCGCCCACCAATGCAGGGGACATGGGTTCGAGCCCTGGTCTGGGAAGATCCCACATGCCGCGGAGCAACTAAGCCCGTGCGCCACAACTACTGAGCCCACATGCCACAACTACTGAAGCCCACATGCCTAGAGCCTGTGCTCCGCAACGAGAGAAGCCACTGCAATGAGAAGCCCATGCACCACAAGGAAGAGTAGCCTCCGCTCGCCACAACTAGAGAAAGCCAGCGTGCAGCAACGAAGACCCAACGCAGCCAATAACTAAATAAATAAAATAAAACTATTATTAAAAAAAGAAAGAAATTTGGGTAGACTGATATTCTCACCTAAAAGGTCTAAAAGCAAGTGTGGGGTGGAGTAGCAGCTTGCCTAAGAAAGGTCAGTGCTTGCCGGGTTTGGGATGGGGGGGGGGGCGATGTTGCATTCACGTCTCCTGAGCTAAGTGTGGACCCTGAGGAAGGGAGCTGGTGGTGGGTCATCTCAGAAGGGATATTGCACAAGAGAACCTCCTGGAGGGATGAGATGACCCCAACAGAGCGCCAACCAGAAGCCAAAGACTGGGGCAGGGGGCAATTTTAGCCATTCAAAGCAGACATTACCTCAGAGGAACCTCAGATGTGAAATCCTCAGTGCTGGGGACCCAAGGAACCCAAGGAAGTGTAAGCTTTGGGGCACACAGCACGCAAAGGGCCATGATGCTAAATTGCAGTGACAACTAGGCCCTGGTCCTCTAATTTACCTGATCCCGCCTCCACTCCATCCTGACCCTAGAGAGCAAAACAACACCTAGAAGAAGAGGAGGTCTAGTGAGGAAGGGAGAAAAAAATTACTGTATCCTTGTCCACTGCAGTCCCACTGCCTGAGGCAGGTCAGAACTAGAGGAAGAGAAAACGTTCTCATTGGATGAGAGTTCAGAGTTTATTGGATGAGATTGGCCTTTTCATATTTGAAATTGACCAAAAAAGCTATGGGATCTGCCTGAGATTTCACCCAACGTGTAGTAAAGAATAATTCACGTCTTCAGAGTATCTGAAGGGAAATGGTGAGAAAGGAAAAGGTTGCTTTCTAGGTAGAATTTTTGATGTTCAATTCATTCATTTATACCTATTCATATATTATACACACGCATCTCTCTTTGTGTATCTATTCATAAGGATGTCCAGAAAAGGCAGATTGGTGCTATAGGATTCAAAGATGGTACAGCATTATAATAGGAGTGATGGGAGTTTCGTAGGAGACAGTCTGGTCAACAAAGTGTAAAGCAAATGCCAAGGATATGTCTTGGATTCTTGGAGACACAGCATGACCATATGTCAAGAATCTGTCACTGAAAAGTCAACACATGACAAGTACACAGAAGATGATGGGGAGAAGGATGGTATTTGGGAAAAGGTACCCAGGCTGAAAACTCAGTGTGGTCAATGCAGCATCAAGTGTCCACTTTGTAACAGCAGATCAATTATTTCATGTCTTTTAGTGGGCATTTTGTGGGCACTCACAATGTGCTTGGAACCATCAGGATATATGGGGGATTTTTTTTGTTTTTTTTTTGCGGTACGAGGGCCTCTCACTGTTGTGGCCTCTCCCACTGCAGAGCACAGGCTCTGGACACGCAGGCTCAGCGGCCATGGCTCACGGGCCCAGCCGCTCCGCAGCATGTGGGATCCTCCCGGACCAGGGCACGAACCCGTGTCCCCTGCATAGGCAGGCGGACTCTCAACCACTGCGCCACCAGGGAAGCCCTGGGTAGTCTTTTAAATAATAAGCATTTCCATCACCTAAGTGGAATTTCTTACACTCTAGACTCATAATATAATCAGGTTACCTTCTCTTAAAAGACCCTACCCTTCACAGAGTAGATGTCATAGAACCCTAATTTTCTAATAGAGTCACTATTTTAACAAAGTGGAAAGATGTGTGTAATGTGGTAAAACCAGCGTTATCATCTACGGAGGAGCAGCAGACTAGCAGATCTGTACTGGATGGCGGATTTTTCTTCACTTTGGTACTCAGGGATCACTTGAGAAAAACGTTAGCATCCAGCTCTTAAAATACTGTATACATTTTAGATTAAATATGTTTGACTAAACACTGTCTTAGAAGAGAGGAAAATCTACTGATTAAAGAATGTCTCGGCATGATGCCTTTAAGAGGAAAATCCCAACATGTTTTTGTTTTATTTATTTATTTATTTATGGTGCGTTGAGTCTTCGTTGCTGCGCGCAGGCTTTCTCTAGTTGCGGTGAGCGGGGGCTACTCTTCGTCGTAGTGTGCAGGCCTCTCATTGCGGTGGCTTCTCTTGTTGCAGAGCACGGGCTCTAGGTGCACAAGCTTCAGTAGTTGTGGCTCGCGGGCTCAGTAGTTGTGGCGCACGGGCTTAGTTGCTCCGCGACAGGTGGGATCTTCCCAGACCAGGGCTCGAACCCGTGTCCACAGCATTGGCAGGCGGATTCTTAACCATTGTGTCACCAGCGAAGTCCCCCAACAGGTTTTAACTAAATTCACAGATAGCACCATCCATTACATATTCATTTCTCTGTGGGAAATCACAGCAGAGTCAAACCTTATATCCTCTCATTTGACATCAGTTGAATTAAAATGTTTTGAACACTCACAGGTGATGCAGCCCTGGATGAGCTCATGGTGATATCAAGAGCTGGTGCAGCACTCACCAGGTGCTAGAAACCAACCTGTTTTGGTCTGGCAGGAAAAGTAACGTCAGGACTGCAAGTGAATCCTTTTGCTGTGTGTCATCCTCTCCTCGTTATCATAGTGCACATGTAGCCCTAACCCAGAAGCAATTTTTAAAAATTGCCCTTTAGGAGCGGAGAGAGCTCTGGGCTGGGAGGCAGAAACCCCGGTGTTTGTAATGGCTCTGCTGCTGAAGAGTTGTGTGACCCTGAAAAAGTAACAGTCAGCCAAGGTTTCTGGTGCATGAATTCCTCCAGCAAATGTGAATTTGTCACCTGCCATGCAGGTCCTGTGCTAGCTCTGTGGAGCTGGCTTCCATCTCTCATCTTCTTGTAGCCTTTCTGACGCTCTATGTATCCAGGCGCCTCTGGACCAGAGAGATATGGCTGTAATCTCATCACACACACAGAGCACACAAACACGGGCATGGGTGTTTGTGGCAGAGACTGCCAATTGTTCTTCAGTATCTATTCTCCTGTTCTTTCATTGTATAGAATCCTTGACTTTCACTTGGGCACGAGGCCACCCCATCCCTCCTCCTTGGTAGCAGCAAAGTTCTGGCCAGTGGGATGCGAGTGGAAGTGATGTGTGCAACTTCTGAATTATGCCCTGAACAATAAGAGGGCATGCCCTCCCGTTCCTTTTTCCCTCTTCCTGCTGGCCGGGATGCAAGCAAGGTGGTGAGTAATCTTGTACCATGTGGATGGGAAGGATAGCAGAGAAACAAGATGGAAGAAGCCTGGTACCCTGTATTAGGTTGTATTATTTCTCTGTAATAATCCACCCTAAAACATAGTGGCTTAAGTAACAAACATTTATGATCTCACAGTTCCTCTGGGTCAGGAATCGGGGTACGGCTTTGCGAGATCCTCTGGCTCAGGGTCCCTCCCAAGGCTGCTGTATCTTAGGGCTCAACTGAGGTGGGATCCACGTCCAAGCTCGCTTAAGTGGTATTGGCAGCCGTCAGGTCCCAGCTGACTGTTGACCTCTGATGTCAGTTTCTCGCTCTGTGGGCCTCTCCATGGGGCAGCTCACAACAAGGCAGATGGCTTCCCCCAGAGTAAGCAAGAGACAGAGAGAGAGCCAGCAAAATGGAAGGCAGTCTTTTTGTACCCCAGTCTCAGAAGCGACACCCCATCACCGCTGCCACACACTGTTTGCTAGAACGGAATCACAGGATCCAGCCTCCATTCAACGGGAAGTGATTACACCGGGGCATGAAGACCAGAAGGAGAGAGGGTCACCAAGAGCCGTTTTAGAGGCTGCCTGCCGTGGGTCCTGACACCGTGGAGTTGCCCTCTCCTTGCTGGTCTGTTTATGCTCCAACCACGAGGGGAGGTTAAATAAATGCTCATCTTCTTTAAGGCAGGGTGTACATTAGGGTAGCCACAGCTGTATTCTAATTGGTAGTGTTTGTTTCATTCTAGGAAACATTATCCCAATTAATGAAGACCCTGCAGTAGCCATTTTCTGGAATAACTGCCCAACTAAATCCTTTTCTTGGAAAATTTCCCCCTTTCTCCACCTCCGCCCCACCTCTCCTTTCTGGGAACTTCTGTGACCACTTTTGTAACAAATAACTTCATTCCTCCCTGGCTTCATCTAATTGAAGAAAGTTGAAATAGCTGAACTAATGGGCCAACTCTGTCCCGCAGGCATTTAGAATCGAGATCCAGAGACCCTGGTCGGTGCCCTGGAGAACCGGGCATCATGCGAAGCTAGGACAGGGTCTGCACGTACATGGGAAATCGAGAAAGCCAGTTGCAGAGAGAGAAGGAAGGAAGAGGCAGATGTGCAGAGAGAGGCCTTCAGAGTGGCTCAGCTCAAGCCTTCCTGACCAGGCACTGCCGAAGCCCAGCTCTGCCCCCAACCCAAGCATGGGAGATGCCTCCGTACCATTCCAAAAACATGTCCTCACCACCCCCCACCCTTTTCTTTTACTTAAACTAGGTTGAGGGATCTTCAGGTCTTTGAAATTAAACAATACCTGACTACAAAAGGCCCTTCGTTTTTTGTGAGTTTTCAACACCTAACCTTAACATTGCCTCAGACAGCCCATGGCATCCTCAACACTCTCCTCTACTTCCTCCCTGAAAACATAATGCAGTCTTGCTGGAAAACACTGGGGTGGAGTCAACAGAGCCCACTCGGAAAGAATAGTGCCAGGGAGGGCACTGTATCTACATGTCTGTGATCCGATTCATTACTTAGTTGGAGGTCAGAAAAGGAGATGTGTTAGTTGCGGGGGGACACAAAGGACTAAAGAAGTCCTCTTCTCTTGCCTTAACCTTCTGTGCGCTCACATGCTGCTGGTCTAGACCAAAACCCAGTTACTCCGCATCCTTGTTACTGAGTCGTTAGAAAGACCCCCCACTCTGAGCTCACCCACACATTATTCAAAGCCTCTCGGGTTCCTTTTGAGTTCCCTAATGGCCCTCTAAGAAGCAGTCTCTGTTCTGAGACAGCGTCTCTCTCCACACATCCTCTCAACATGTTACTCTCCGTCTGAAATTTTTACTGCAGAATTCAGGCCAGGGTGCTGCAGATGGGTTGTATTTCTTTAGTGGAATTCTGCACGCCCCTTCCTGAGTCACACTCTGCATTCCTTTGATGCGTCCTCTGAGCTGAAGGGTCACTGGGCAGCAAAGCTATTGGTTGCACAGCCCCTGGAGGGCTTGTACCCAACCTTATCCTAGCAGCTGACCCTCTTGTGTGGAAGGAGGCAGAGTGGGATATAGTAAACAGGAAGGCAGCAAGCCCTACTTGGCCTGGAGAGCAGGAAACATCAGGGACCACGCTCAGCCCTGGGCCCAGATCACAAGCTTCTGAGTTTGCTACGCCTCCCAGGCCGGTTCAAAGATCGTTCCAGCAGCTTGGGGCTGTCAGTGCCGCAGGAAGAATTTGTCCTAAGATGCCACCTCGACAATTTCACGGTTTCTGAGTCTGGTGTGATAGGTGGATAAACAGATGGATGAGAGGAGGAGAAGGTGGAGTTAGAGGGAGCAGTGAAGGACAGGCTTACCCCCTGCCACCTTATCGTAAACTGTTACTGACTCCACACACACACCCCCTGCCGTACTCCCAACTTTCCCTCACCGAGCTGTATTTCTCTATTTCTACAACCTCTAACATACTTTATTTCTATCATCTGTCTTTCTGTTCTAGAATCAGCTCCACACGAGGGCAGGGATCTTTGTTTATACCCTGATAATTCCTATGAGCCTGCACAGTGCCTGGTACAAAACAGGTTCTCAACAAATATTTATTGAATGAATGAATGGATGGATGGATGGATGAGTGAGTAAATTTCCCTAGGGATGCTTTTAACAATATTCTTACTACATGTCTTTTACTTTTCTCCTCCTGTTCTCCAAACTGGGAATGCCCTCTTCCAACCCTACCAATCATAATCTGATTCATCTTCCACGGGCCAGCTCCAGTTCCACTTCTGCAGTATGGCAGGAGAGCCAGGATTCCAGAGTTCAAATCTCTAGTCTACTGCTTGCTCACGGTGGAACCTTGATTAAGTTACTTCATGTCTCTAAGCCTTAGTTTTCTTATCTAATGGGATTACTGTGAAGATGAAGTAATACGATTTCTGAAATATGCTTAATTAACACACCTCTGCTACTGCGCCCCAGTTGGGTACCTTCTCTTCCTCCTTTGAAGACCCATATTACATTAAGTGTCTCTTAAGAACTTGTCACATTTTCTCTTATATTCTAGTTGTCTTTATATGTATAGTACTTTCCTTAACAGAAGGGATCTTCTCAACATAGCTAATCATCTGGGAAACGCAAATCAAAACCATAATGAGGGGGCTTCCCTGGTGGCGCAGTGGTTGAGGGTCCGACTGTCGATGCAGGGGACACAGGCTCGTGCCCCGGTCCGGGAGGATCCCACATGCCACGGAGCAGCTGGGCCTGTGAGCCATGGCCGCTGAGCCTGCACGTCCGGAGCCTGTGCTCCGCAGTGGGAGAGGCCACAACAGCGAGAGGATCGCGTACCACAAAAAACAAAACAAAACAAAACAAAACCCACAATGAGATATCACCTCACACCTGTCAGAATGGCCATCATCAAAAAGAACACAAATAACAAATGTTGGCCAGGACGTGAAGAAAAGGGAACCCTCCTACACTGTTGGTAAGAATGTAAATTGGTGCAGCCAGTGTGGAAAACCGTATAGAGGTTTCTCAAGAAACGATAAACAGAACTACCATATGACCCTACAATTCCATTCCTGGGTATATATCCAAAAAAACCAAAATCACTAATTCGAAAAGATACATGTACCCCAATGTTCACTGCAGCATTATTTACAATAGCCAAGATATGGAAGCAACCTGAGTGTCCATCAACAGATGAATGGATAAAGAAGATGTGGTACATATACACAATGGAATACTACACAACCATAAAAACGAATGAAATTTTGCCATTTGCAGCAACGTGGATGGACTTGGAGGGCATTATGCTAAGTTAAGTAAGTCAGACAAAGAAAGATACCGTATATTATCACTTATATGTTGAATATAAAAAATACAACACAGTGGTGAATATAACAAAAGACAAGCAGCTCACAGGTATAGAAAACAAACTAGTGGTTACCAGTGGGGAGAGGGAAGGGGGAGAAGGGCAATATTGGGGTATGGGGATTAAGAGGTATAAGCTATTAGGTATAAAATAAGCTACAAGGATATACGGTATAGCCTGAGGAATATAGCCAATATTTTATAATTACTGTGAATGGAGTATAGCCTTTAAAAATTGTGAAACACTATATAGTACACCTGTAACTTATATAATATGGTATAACAACTATACGTCATTTAAAAAATAAAAATAAATGAAAGAAAGGGAAAAAAGAAGAAGGGTCCTTCTGACACAGTACTTTGCAACTATATACTCTTAAACACCCTCCTTGAGTATTTATAAACGCAGCAAAGAAGTACCTAAGTCCAGGAGCGAACATTGCTGGGAAGAAAGAGGGAGGATGAGATCAGTACTCAGAGGCTGAGTAACATTCCACTGTATACATGTGCCACATCTTCTTTATCCATTCCTGTGTCGATGGACACTTAGGTTGCTTCCGTATCTTGGCTATTGTAAATAGTGCTGTAGTGAACGTTGGGGTGCATGTATCTTTCTCAATTAGTGTTTTTGTGTTTTTCGGATAAATACCCAGGAGTGGAATTGTTGGGTCATATGGTAGCCCCTTATCTGGAAGGGCTTGGAGGATGGGATATTGTGACGCAGAAACACATGATCAAAAAACCATTTACCCAGCACAGCCATTCCACATCATGAGCCGCAACTCCATACAAGTTTCTGAGTGAGAGCTCGTGAAGAGGAATCGACCGTCTCCTGTGCCTCAGAAGCCCTCAGGAGTGAAAGTCAGCCTCAGACTTGAGGCAGCAAAGCCTTGTCTTCTGAAGAACAGGACCTGCCCCTTGCTGTTACAGGAACCCCTGGAAAGTCGCTCATGATAAACACTGGTATGTTTCTGCAACCTGGCTTTCTTCCCTTCAAAGGTTCCTGAACTGGTGGCAATTAACAGATCTGGAGAAGCCAAGAAAATGCACTGTGAGTATAAACAGCCTGACAGGACATTTACACAGCAGCAATTGGAGCAGAGCACTCCTTCCCCGGGGTGCCAGAGGCCAGCAGGGGAGATTCTGAGAGCAAGACGCCCATCTTTTCTCTTCTTTCTGAGATGGACTTCTTCTGTCCGTTACAAGAGAGCCTGGTTGAGTTCTGGGAAGGATGAGTGACTGGGTGGGATTGCAGGGACAGCGGCAGATGGAGGAAAGTTTACCCACTCCCACTCAGGACCACCAAAGCTCTTTTATAGGAAACAGAAGGGAAGTCACAGTCTAACTTCTTTTCCAGCTTTATTTAGGTATAATTGACAATCCCCAGCCCCTAGTAACCACCATTCCACTCTCTGCTTCTATGAGTTTGACTATTTTAGATTTCACATATCAGTGGAATCATGCAGTATTTGTCTTTCTGTGTCTGGCTTATTTCATGTAGCATTATGTCCTCCAGGTTCATCCACCTCGTTGCAAGTGGTAGGATTTCCTTTTCTTTAAGCTGAGTAACATTCCTTTATATAGATATATCTATATCAAGAAAATGTTTTTATATATATATATATATATATATATATATATATATGGGATCTATTTATCCACTCATCCATTGACATTTAGGTTGTTTCCATGTTTCCACATTTTGGTTATTGTGAATAATGTTGATTTGAACATGGGAGTGTAGATTAATTATCCGGGAAATGCCAGTAAAACCACAATAAGATATCATCTCACATCTGCTAGGATGGCTGTAATCGGAAAGACAAAAGATAACAAGTGTTGGAAAGGATATGGAAAAAAGGGAACCCTCACGCACTCTTGGAGGGAATGTAAATTGATACTTTTGAAAGCTGAATGAGCCAACCTGAGTTCACTGTTCTATCCATGGTCAGGATTCAATGATTAGAACTTTATCTTCAATATCCTCCTTGCCTGTGTGCCAGGCTAGCAGGATCCTTTGTCTTGGAAAAGGTTTATAAGGGTCTCAGAGTACATACATGAGTACATACATGCCTGAAAGACAGGCAGCCTTGAGATCCAGCAGTGGCTTTGCCATCTACTGAGAGCAGACTATCAATCCATCAGACCTGGGCGAGTGACTGAGCCCCTAAGCTTTGCTTTCTCTGCCTCTGAAATGGGAAGAAAGTTAATACCTTCCTCACTGGGATTGTCCTTAGGAATAATAAAGCAATAAACAGATTCCAGGCTGCCAAATGCCCTCAACGAAGTGTGGTTCCTTTGATTATTACTAAAAGATGAAACCTATGTTCTGGGTTTGAGAGAAAGGGGCCCTCGTGTCCAAGAAGGGAGAAGAGTTGGCTTTTAGAATCTGCGTGGAATGCGTGTCTTGAAGCCATATATCCGGCTTTCCAAATTGAAAAGGAGATTACAACTTTTCAGTAGGGGTGATGAATAGGTTCACTGTGTTGATTGTGGAGTTGTATACATATGTCAAAACATATCAAATTATATACTTTCAATGTGTACAGTTTATTGCATTTCAGTTGCATCTCAATAAAGCAGTTAGAATGGAAAATAATTCACTTGGAGAACAGCAACAAAAAAAGACCATAATGATGATTTTCAGGCAGGTGATTATAAGTGGATGGGCATACCGGTACATGAAAGCTCCAGTATAAACAACACTGTTCACACGTGATTATTCCCGGCAATTTTCTTAAAACCTCTCCTTTCTCTTCCCCTTCATCTATCCATATCCTTCATCTTTAAGCCCCAGTTTAAGTCCTACCTTCCCTCAGAGGCCTTCTCAGGCCACTCCACCTCATCATAGTTGAACCCACCCATGAGCGTCTTAACCTATACACACTCTAATTTCTCAAATCGTGCCTGTGACTCCTCACGCGCTCTCGTTCTATTATTTAAATCATCGTCTAACTCCGTATGTGTCTGTGACGCTTTTGTAGGAGACACATCTTTTGTGTCTATGCACACAGAGTGCTTGATAAATATTTCCTTATTGAATGATGACGTTTAGAGTTCTCCCTCCTAGGCTTGACTCTAATTGCCATGAACTGTAAGGAAGGATCTCCGGTCTTCCACTGGATAGAAATTTTACGGTATCTATTATTACTTGACTAAGTAGGCCATCAGCTACATTCTGACTGTTTATCATTTGTTGTCATACAAGGAATCTGTTTTCATTGTATTGACTGTATTCGTCCATAATGGCTTTTCATACAAAACTAGTGGCTCTCAGACTTGAGAAAACTGACCCCCAGAAAAGCCTAGTTTGATTGCATCAGAGTTTCAAAGACTTGTTCCAGCCCCATCTCCATGTGAGCAGCACAGTTCTCAATGGTAGTCAGGCCGGGGGCCCGGAACGCAGGGTGCCTGGGAGCAGCTCCCCAACGACAGCCCTGATCTGATTCCATTATCCTAAGCCCTTTCCTCTTCTGTTTGTTTGTTTTGGGCTCTCCTGGGAGTCTAATGGAGTCAGACACCACGTCTCCCAGAAGAGGAATGACATTTATAACCCCCTTCTGCTGCTGCAAATGGAGGGGTTATCTAGCTCTTTCCCCGATCGGCGGTCCCTGCCATCTAGGGCGGCCTCTCAGGCTGGTGCCCCTGGAGTCAACTCCAAGGCTGGTGGTTTCGGCAGCCAGGGAGCCTCAGACCTGAGCAGCAGGCCCACGGTTGAGAGTTAGCAGGACAGCTCTAAGTAGCCTCTTCCTGTTTCAGAGAGTTGCTGGCAGGTTTCTGCAAACCTGCAGCTTATTTATGTCTTTAACGTTGGGCTCCTGGCCACTGCTCACTGCAGGACTAGATGGAGCTCTGGTTAACATTAGGCCAATCCTCCCACCCCAGCCGCCATCTGAATGAGGAAGGATGGGCCCATTGTGTTCAGCACCTGCCAAGGAAGCAAAGTGACTGGTGATTGCCGCGGGGATGCACCCTTGGGAGTGGTGAGGAAGGATTTGTTTCTCTGGTATCTAATGGAAGACAGAGAGCAACTTTTTGGGTAGGAACTAAAAAATACGGGAATATTTAGGAGGGAATGCTCTTTCCCCAAAACAGTCTCTATGGTTCTATTTTTCCTTTAAATAATAATTTACTGCTGAATTAATTGTTGGCTTAGCATTTCCTAAACTGGGATCCATGGTGTCAATAGATATTTCTTTCTAAAAATGTAGAAAAAAGTTGGGGAAATAAAGATCTGGAGAATAAGGGCTCTAGGACCAACCATAGGACGTGGTAAAGGTTACAGCGGTCATGGAAAAGCGATGTCCAAGGCAGGCCTGATGCAGACCAGGCAGAAAGGAGGTGTGTTCCAGGCAAAAGGGGTCAATGAACAATAAAAGGAAAATGCTCAGGGAGAAAAGAGAGACCTCTGGCTTGGAGAGTTCGGTGCAGACTAATTTTTTTTTTTTTTTTTTTTTTTTGCGGTACGCGGGCCTCTCACTGTTGTGGCCTCTCCCGTTGCGGAGCACAGGCTCCGGATGCACAGGCTCAGTGGCCATGGCTCACGGGCCCAGCTGCTCTGCGGCATATGGGATCTTCCCGGACTGGGGCACGAACCCGTGTCCCCTGCATCGGCAGGCAGACTCTCAACCGCTGCGCCACCAGGGAAGCCCTGTGCAGACTAATTTTTACTGGAGTAATTCCAGGGACGTTTTCTCCCTTCCCATCGCTTTCAGGAGATATTGCAAGCAGCCTACTTGTGGCCGACCCTGTTGTTTGCCTCTCCTAGAGCTCACACTTGCACATGCATGCAAGTGTGCATACACACAATCACACACACACACACACAAACACATACTTCTTCTTGGTTCTGTCTAGGTGCCCCACCTCCAAGTTGTCAAGGAAAGGAACACCTCCTCCCAGAAGATGAACATTGGTTAGTTTAAGCTAATTATAGTAATTTCTTCCCTGTTGCCATGGACTGGTTGGGCACGACCACGTAACACAAGTCTGACAAATGGAGCCCGAGGGGTGGCCCTTTCAGGGCTTCTGGGAGGATCTTTCTCCATAATAAGAAGAGACAGACACATGGAAAGAAACACCCCCTTCTTTGCTGGGTGTGGATTTTCTGTGTGACATATCAGGAGCTTCCACAAGCATCATGCAGCTTGGCAGGAGATGGGGAGAGGGTTGTAGACATTCTGGGAATGGCAGAACAGCGGGATGTAAATGACCTGGATCCTTGGTGACACAGTCAAGTAGCCAAATGGACCCTGGAACCACTCTTCCTCTGGACGTGGCACTAAGTGAGATATAAAGTCCGTTCTGCTTAGGCCACTGGTAGTTGAGTCTTCGGTTCCTTGCAGCTAGATGTTTCATGTTAAGAGCTTTTCCCCTTCACGGAACACATCTAACAACTTGACCATCAGGCCACCCACCTAATTCCTTGGCCAAATTCTTCACTTAGCCCCATCAGAATGTAAAATTTGATCCTCCAGGCTGCCCCTGGCCAATGCCTTCCTCTGCGTCCCCCCCTCTCTGCTTCCTCTCCTTTGGGGGTGTCCTGGCTCTCACCCTCACCAACTCCAATCACCATGGGTTACCTTGTATCTACCGATGGTTCAGAACACAGGTTTTATAGTCAAGCAGACTTGAGTTTTAACCCTGGCTCTACCACTTGTTCGTTGTAGTCCTCATAAGAGTAATTCAACTTCCCTGAAGTGTTGTTTCCTCAACTGTAAAACAGGAAAAATATCTCATCTCATAGGTCTATTTTAAGAATTCTATGAGATGATAATGAAAAGAGCTTAACAGTACCTTACATACAGTAAGTGGTCTGTAAGTCATAGTCTTAACAATGTTAATGATTATTTTAATTAAAATTGATAATTGCTTTAGATTAACTAAGGCTACGTGATTCAGATTGGATCGTTCAAATGGCAATAGGGCATTGTTGCTACCAAATGCAGTATAGCAGCAAGGGAAGGTAATAATAACTAATCTGGGTACCTTGCCTTATAATCTGATATTTCACCAAACGTATTTTAATGTTTGTTTACTCCCCAAAAGAATCTTTTAAATATCAGTATCATTCCCATTGCTGAAGCAAATGAAGTTAAGAGAGCCTAAGTTCATGCCTCGGCTAACATAATTGGTGATTGAAATATAAATCTTAACAAACTCCAAAATACATTCTCTTTCCACCACACTGCCCTACACATTCGCATCCATCTAGCTGCTATAGTCAATTGCTCTCAGCTCCTGAACTTTTGTGACTGGATTCTAATACATCCTAGATTGGTTGGTTGATTTCTGTATAGAAACCTTCATGTTAATATTTCTTGAAAACGTTCAGTGGTTTTGAGAGTGTTTCTGTGGGGGGGGCGGGGGAGAGGACGAGAATTATGGCAAAGAGCCCAGTGTTCTAGCATCCTCTATGGAAGGCTGGGTTTGCCACTGCGCTTTGTATAAGCAGCTCCTGTTTTGGGCAATAATTTGTGTATTCGCTGTACTTCTTAGCCTTCCTTTGTTCCCCCAGGGGGTGAGACTTTGTGATAAGCAGTCTCTAATGAGGTTTATGTGACTAGGAGTGGACATTGCTGCTAAAACTGTTTACCATCTACTGAGTGTCAACAGGGTCCACTGTGTGGCTGTCTAGAGATGCTTGTTCAAACAGAGAAGGACAGAAAAAGAGAGAGAGAGAGGAAGGGAATTTTCTATCCAGGGAAAATAGGGATGGGTTAGAAACTAGAGAAGGAAATCTTTTGGAAATTCATTGCCAAAGAAAGAAGTTAATTTAATGCTTGGTTTAATGGCTTGGGAATGTGTATAAAGTCCATTTTTAACTGGTATTCTCGTAGATGACAGTCTAAATTGTTCTCACTCAAAAAACACCCATGTATTTTGGACACCTTTTGTTATCTTCCTTCTTTTCTAGGGTCTACCAGAGTCAACGCAAAGTGGGAACTTAAATATGAAGGGCTGAGTTTCTTTGGGTTTTCTGTTGTGTTTTGCAGTATTTGAATAGAGACTTGAGATGATTACTGGTCAGGGATCTTTAGAAGAGAGGCTCTAGCTTTGAGTGGGAGTTGTACTGAATTACCATTTGAACCCTTTCCGGCTCCAAAATTTTACTGTGTAATCATCGGTTGGCTGTTGAGTTATTCTACTGTTCTGTGCATCTGGAGTAACAGTCTCCTGGTATATCTTTTGGGTTCATTCAACTTTTGTAAAGTTCAGAGTAAGAGTATGGCCTCTCTGAGATACATTATTCTTTAGGGAAGATCTTGGTCTAGGTCTGGGTTTCACTACAGGCAAAAATTTGAGTGCCAGTTGTTTATTTAGTGGGTGACCATGGGAAGCACTTGTAAGGAAGTGAAGAAGTGGGACAGGAAACGGAAGGAAGCCAATGAAGGGTACATTTCAGAGCCAGTTAGCAGGGTGGGCAACTGGAATTCATGCCTGCTGGGGTGCTCTGGGAGATAGTGTAGAACATGCCTCAGAGTCATCCCAACTGAAGGATTAGGAAGCTGGGGAATTTACCCACCAATAACATCCCCAATCTGCCACTGACTCAAGGGTGATTCCTAAGGGAATCCGGTATTAATTAAACTCTGGTATTAATACCAGATTGTACACAAGCTCCCCTGGGTACAGGTGGAGCTTGACCCTGCCATCAGGTAGAAAGTCTTCAGGAACAGAGTTGTTGATGTTCACAGCAAGCAGCCTTGGGTGTGTAGAGGCGAATGCCAAGGCACCTGGCAAGTGGTGGGTGCTAGATTATTGTCTTTGTGGTTCTCAAATTTTGAAATTTCTTTCTCCTGATTCTAGGCACTGGTCTTTTTCATGACCTTCAAGAGCGAAGAGGGGAAGGTGAAAGGTGGAAATAGCTTTGTATTCCACGACCACATCCGTTCCTGATGCTACAGCTCTAGTCAGCTCCTTGATATTGGAGCATAACTTAGAAGCACATGGTGAAAACTCCATCTGTTGTAAGTGTTTGTGGATCGAGCTAAATTGGATTATGCATGTGAAGTAGTGAAATGTGGAGTTTTGAATATGTTGTTTTAAACATCTGTTGCTGCAGAATCTCTGAATGGATTATTGTTTCTTTAACGTATTAGAACAACCCTTTGTTGTACTGTGTGTGTGTGTGTATTTCCCCAACTAGATAAGCTCTTTGAGGACCTAGTACAATGTTGAGTATATAATGTTGTATAAATATTTAACAAAAAATTTATTATTATTATGCACTTGTTATGGAGTACATTCTAGGAAAGAGGTTTTGGTTATGAGGACAGTTCCTTACCAGTGAAGAAGGCAGGGTCAACACAGTTAAGATGAATAGTAAGGAGCAGAGAGAAATTTCAGTGAATATTTCTTTCTCCTGGCAGAAAGGTTACAAGATCCTGTTGGGGATTTCAACTAAAGATGTTGTATTGAACGCATGCCTTAATGTCTAGTCCCTCCTGAAATTCCACTAAAATAACAGTAAAAGGATTTTTTTTAAAAGGCGTAAACGTATAAAAACAAAGAATTCCAGAGAGGATACAATAGCAACGAAATTTTGGAAGTCGGAAGGCAGATGCCTGCATAGTTACTGATTATCTCAACAAAGATAAATCTTAAGTGAGGGAAGTGGAGACACAAATTATAGTGAAGAACCCACAGAAGTCTTAAGAACTGGGGGTACTTGTAGAAGCTGAGGGAAAGGTAAGCTTACAAGAGGTGGTATTGAGTAAAAGTCTGTTTAAGAAGCACTGAGACCCTTCATATCCCTTCTCTCCCATGGAGCCAGGTGACAGACTCCCCCGCCACCCTAGAAGAAGAAAGAGGGTTGGTGTTTGGAAAAGATAAATCATAGTCTCTGGACTGGAGGACACCAGCCACAGCTGAGGGTGGAGATGGTGTAATAAAAATAGGAGGATTAAATGAATCCTTAGTGAACGTTGAAACTCAAACATTCTTCTCCTTCTACTTGGCTCTCAAAACACTGGAAATCAGGTTTATATCCTCTACGCAGAAAATTAACAGAGCCTTCTCACTGGTATCTGATCAACTCACAGGAAAAGACCTAAAGATCTTAGGGTTCTGCAGAAAATGGCTTGTCCAGCTCACCCTACCATGAAGCTCACAGTCGATAACCCCACTGGCTCGGAGTTTCCAATCAGCTTTTGAGCGTCCTGTTTTTAAATATGAGCATCTAGCCAAGCCAGACATATTAGGGGAAAATCTCAATTATAAAAGATTAGGAACAAAACCAATACACAGAGGAAAATAACTTGGAGGCAGAGAAAAACTGAAAAAAAACCCTATAGTATATTTGGGGAAAAAGATATTGCAGCCATAAAAGAGAAGCAGGAGACTATTTAAATGAGGCATACTCAGGAACTCCCCTGGTGGCACAGTGGTTAAGAATCCGCCTGCCAATGTAGGGGACACAGGTTCGAACCCTGGTCCAGGAAGATCCCACATGCCTCAGAGCAACTAAGCCCGTGAGCCACAACTACTGAGCCTGCGCTCTAGAGCCTGCGTGCCACAACTACTGAGCCCATGTGCCACAACTACTGAAGCCCACACGCCTAGAGCCTGCTCTCCGCAACAAGAGAAGCCACCACAATGAGAAGCCCATGCACCGCAAGGAAGAACAGACCCCACTCACCAAAACTAGGGAAAGCCTGCACGTAGTAACGAAGACTCAACGCAGCCAAACATTAATTAATTAATTTAAAAATAATAAAATAATAAATAAATGAAGAATACTCAGAACAAAGAAGAGGTCTCAGAAATTAAAAACAAGATAGCAGAAATGTAAAAACTCAGAAGAAAGATAAATAAAGAACAAAATGAAAAAGAGAACCAGTTTGCAGGGCAGAAATAGAGATACAGATGTAGAGAAAAAAACGTGTGGACACCAAGGGGGGAAAGCCACAGTGGGGGGGGGGGGGGGGGGGGGGGGGGGGGTGGGGGGGGGGGGGGGATGAATTGGGAGATTGGGATTGACATGTATACACTGATGTGTATAAAATTGATGACTAATAAGAACCTGCTGTATAAAAAAACAAATAAAATAAAATTAAAAAATTTAAAAAAAATGAAAAAGAGAAGGAAAACAGGAAAGGACAGATAAGGTGATGACAGAGAACCATTCCAGCATCTCGAACATCTGAATAAAAAGCATTCCAGGGGACTTCCCTGGTGGCGCAGTGGTTGAGAGTCCGCCTGCCAATGCAAGGGACACGGGTTCGTGCCCCAGTCTGGGAAGATCCCACATGTTGCGGAGCGGCTAGGCTTGCGAGCCATGGCCGCTGGGCCTGTGCGTCCGGAGCCTGTGCTCCGCTACGGGAGAGGCCACGACAGTGAGAGGCCCGTGTACTGCCAAAAATTTCCCAGAACTCAAGTATATGTTTCCAGAGTGAAAAACAATCATTGTGACCTTTAGAACACATGTCTAGAAGACATCGCTGGTACCTTGTCTGGATCCCCTGTATGGGGCCAGCACATCCAACTGTCGGCCACTCTGGGCTCACAGCCCCCTCCTCTGGGGAACTGCCCTCAGCCAAAGGGCAGCTGTGTCTCCTGGGAGGTTCCACCCACCACTCCAGCTCCTGCACAGGAGAGGTCACACCAATGACTGATGGGAAATGTCTAGAGTCTTGTCCCGAAAGGGGAACCAACTCTGGTCCAATCTGTGCTCCAGAGCAGAGCAGGGTATCAGGCCAAACTAGCTTCCAGCCAAACCACATCCTTAGCTCTTTCCCCAGAACCATCCTCCTTCCCTCATTTACCTTCTCCTGAGATTAATCGCTCAATTAGTCACATGCACTCAAAACCCTGTCTCAATCTCAGTTTCTAGGAAACCCAACCTAAGGTGGTAGAAGACAAAGAGGATTCTAAAAGCTTCCAGAGTAAAAAGCAGGCATTATACAAAATCTCAAAAATCAGAATGGCATCGGGTCTCTCAGCACAGGAAGCTGAAAGACAAGGGAGCAATTCCTTAAAAATTCTGAAGGAAAATGATTTCCAATATAGGATCGGATGTTGAGTACCCAAGATAATGAAGGGGAAGAGGAAATCAAAGGATTTTAGATTTTCAGACCCCAAGATCTCCAAAAGTCTATCTCATTTTCATTCTTTCTCAGAGATACCTCACCAAAACAAGGAAGTAAACCCAGGAAGAGGCAGACACAAAATGCAGGAAATAGAAGACCCAACGAAAAGGAGAGGCGAAGAGAAAGTCCAGGAAAATGATGAAGGAGGATCTCAAGATGACAGCTGTGAACAGGCCTATAGGGCAGGCTCCAGGAGGGACCTCTTCAGAGCGTATAAAATTAATAGACTCTCTAATGTATGTGAAGATACGGAAAGAGATACACAGTCGGGGGACAGTTAAGGAAGATGGTAATGACCATTGCACAGAAAACTAAGCACATGTAAAAACAAAGCCATTATTTACTTTAGGACAACAAATGTCTGTGCCGGGAAGGTAATCATACGTGACTCAGGTATGGAGTTTACGAAGTTGTCAAGTGCTACATATCAATCTAACCAAAATTATAAAAGACGGGGGACAAAAAAAGTCTGTGTGTAGCAGACTTGGGTGGCGGATGGGAAAGGAGGATAAATCCTCATCTTCCATAGCTGGAAGTCCAGAGATGATGTTTAACGCTGAAAAATCAAGAATTGCAGTTGAACCATGTTAAGGATAAAGACCACAAGAAAGGCCAAAGGGGTTGAAAGCAGGGGCTTTGGAGGAGTGGTAGATGGATGGGGAGAGGCTGCTGTGTTTTCTGAAAGCTCTCTGCAGGTGCATTTGATCCTTTAAATGCTGTGCGGTATAACCTTGACTTTTACAACTACGTTAAAAATTAAAATGCCTCCAGGGATAGACACCAGGGGGCACACACTAGATTGTTGGATTAAATGCCGTGAGGAGGGCAGTTTTGATCAGTTGCTGGCGTGGAGCCTGGGCTGAGGAAATATTTTTCTCGAGGGACTTGAAATGCTGAGAGAAAAAGCTGGCTCTGGCCCAGAGGGTGGAAGTAGAGTGATGACATGTGAGGGGCCTAAGAGCTCCCTGACCCCAGGGCCGGAGCTGGGGCCTGCTGGTTGGGAGGAAATTGGGAAGAGTCCATCGTATTATTACGGGCTTCCACAGCTTGTGAACTCCCGAGTCGTCACACTAAGATTAAAGCCAAATTAGAGTCCCCACTTGCTTGTTTTCAGGACAACAGTCCTCACCCACTTCAAAGTCCCCTCAGCTCACTGGGGGAGTCTTCAAAGGCGTTTTCACACAGGCTCACAAATCTGCCAGCTACAGTCAACACACCTAGGCCACAGTGGTACTTCCTTCTGGTCCCTCACTCTCCTGCCCAGGTTGTCCAGAGGTTCATCCTATCACTGAGTCTCACTCAGCACTAAATATGGAGGCCGTGTCCTAAGCTCTCTCGCACTGGATTAGACGTCAGTATACTCTTGACCAGGTACCCAGGGTGAGGCTGGTTGTCATGGCAATAGCTTGGAAGGGGGCTAAAGGTAAAGCACGGATGCAAATCTCAAACCTGACTTTTGGAGGCACCTTTCCTGTCTTCCCAGGAGATGGCCGAGGGAGTTAACCCAAAGGTGATAAATGTGGGAGACCCACTGGGGGAGGCTCATGTCTAGTGGTGCGTCCTTCGAGAATACTCAGGGTAGGAAGAGAATTGCCTAGCCGACCAACATAACTTCTCAATTGAAATAAGACCACTGGCTAAACATCAATATATATATATTATTATATCCATTGGATTAACCAGAGGAATTACCAGAAGATTCATTTAAGTGGTGAATTCCTCTTTCTTTAGAAAATGAATCAATTTACCTAAGGGTGATGGACATACCTATTCTGAGTCTTGAGTAAACTAGTAACAGGCTCACAGCTACTGCTCCCAAGGGCCTGGACGGAACTTTACAGAACTGGTTCCTAGAGACCCGAGTTCCTTTTTCACCTTAGTGAAAACCAAGACTCAGAGAGGTTAAGCGACATGCCCAAGTCACACAGCGAGTAAATAGCAAGTCTACACATTCCAAGTCTGGATATCTTTTGGCTCAAATGATCTGCCCTTGAAAGTGAGGCGACCATCTTTACAAAGATGTAAAGTTGAACATATTCTCACATATTCCTAAATCTATTATCATAGTTCTTGTGGGAGTCTGACAGCCATGGATTACTCAACTCAGACCTCAGATGCTGATATAAACCAGCAGCCCCAGACCCCTGCCTGCCTTAGAATCTTCTACCGTAAGTAAGAGGGAGTGGAGTGGATGGGCAGGCGCGAGCAGGAACAACAAAGAACGATGAGCCCAACAGGCTGCCTGGCTTCCTGCACAGAGAGCAGATGAAGAGCTCTGGTTGAGGAGCTTAAACGTGACCTCTTCGGCCAGGGCAGCTCATCAAGACTGATGGCCAATGGATTCCACGGCCAACATTAAATTACCAAATGACACCTGAGAGGTTCCATCTCTTTTTCCCCTCAAGTAACCCACCACCTCTCTGCAAGCCTCCTAGTCTCCTCCACCCACTCGCATTTAGGTCTCTCCTCTCTGACAGCAGACCTATCTCACTTCTCATTGCCCTAAGCTGACAACAGATCAAAGATGTCAAATACCTTCCATTCCTTTCTCCCCAAGTTACTTTTGTAGCCCTCCACTTAAACACCTCTCTCGTGGTCAGGCCAGCCCTGGGATTCCATAGAGAGCGGATCTGCCTTTCGCTTTGTCCAACCACTAAACAGGTTCAGGAAAGTTTCTTGAGCACGGGATCCAAGGTCACTAGAAGAGATATCAACTATAATAGTGGGAGCCTTGGAACCACCCATGAGGCCTGTCTTGCAATCATATAAGAATTAGTCCTGAGAACGCCTCCATACCCTTAGGCTGATTTCTTTTATAAAGAGTAAATCAAAATAATGAAACGTCGTATGATTGAGGAAATGAGAGGAAACTAAGTGTTTGTGGACCTATACAGAGAGACTCCATACTCGCGGGGATTTGGGAGCCTTTAGAGGAATCACTCCCCTTATTAAAACAAAACCCAGACCCTCTAAAGTCTAACACTGGCAGCAAAAGCCCCAAGAGGGGAAAGCGAAATGACCCACTAGTGCCGCTAAGTACAGTGTCAAGGTTAGAATTCACGTTCTAGAATCTGACATATTTAGATTCCAATCCCAGCTCCACTTCAGCACTGTGTAGGGTTATGAGGGAAATTATCTAAGTCTCTTGAGCCTCGACTTCATCATTAGTAAAATCAGTTAATAACGTCTTCACGAACTAGGGCATGTGAAGTATGCACGCAGTGTCAGCTCAAGGCAAGCAGTCACTGGATGTCAACTGGTGTTATTGGGACAGGGTCATCTTCTGCTTAGGGTTTGATCACTGTTACTGATGCCACCTCCACAGTAATTCCCAAGAGAGTGGTAATTCTCCCTCCTTTAGTGATTTACAGTGGGTTTTTTCCCTGTGAACATATGTGTGTGTGTGTGTGTGTGTGTGTGTATACACACAGAGAAATATATTGACACGGTTGCAATCTACACAGTGGTAGAGCTAAGATTTGAACCTGTACCTGACTCCAGAGCCATTATGAAGACTCAGGGATATTATGTTCAGAAAACCCAAGTGCCAACCACACAAAAAGGAGAGAGGATCCTCCTTCCCTTCTCCCCACCTCCCTATTCACTTCCCTCCCACCCTGCTTCCAAAGAAGGATATTCTGATAACATGAATGGTGAGAGGCCAAGCATCTGTTAGGTCACTGTGACTAGTAGGCATGGTTGGTGCACCATCTTCCACTCACTCTCTTGCTCCTGCCTTTTCTCCTCAAGCAGTTAAGTGTACAAGTCAAGCTGGCACCTACTCTGCTCCTTCAACTTCCTTCGTCTATGAGTCTGGACAGAGAGCAGAGGGAATGTGAGTGGCTGAAGATGTTAGCTGAGACAGTGAACTTTCCTAAAGTGCCTTTTTGATTGACTGTAATCACATTCAGGAGATCAGGTAAAGTTTACCAATTGCAGATTTGGTCTGGTTATTTCTGATACAGGCTGATGGGGAATCAGTCCAATTAGCACACAATTCTGACAAGGCCTAAAATTCCAAATCAACATTCTAGCCCTCCTAGTTGTGCTGTACATGCTGGGACTACAGAGACTATAACTACTGACACAAACGGAAATATCTCACCTAAATTATCCTTCTACCTTAACTACCCATCTGTGACGGTTAATTTTATGTGTCAACTTGACTAGGTCATGGGGGAACCCGGATATTTGGTTAAACATCATTTCTGGGTGTGTCTGTGAGAGTTTTCCAGATGAGATTAATACTTGAATCAACAGGGACTTCCCTGGTGGTCCAGTGGGTAAGACTCCATGCTCCCAATGCAGGGGGCCCGGGTTGGATCCCTGGTTGGGAAACTGATCCCACATGCCGCAACTAACAGTTCACATGCTGCAACTAAAGATCCCACGTGCCGCAACTAAGACCCAGTGCAGCCAAAATAAATAAATAATATTTTTAAAAAATATTTGAATCCGCAGACTGGGTAAAGTAAGTGGCCCTCCCCAATGTGGGTAGGCACCGTCCAATCCTTTGAGAGGCTGAATAGTACAAAAAGGTGGAGGAAGGGAAGAGTTGCTCTCTGCCTGACTCCTTGAGCTGAGGCATTGGTCTTCTCCTGCTCTGGGATTGGTTCTCAGGCCTTTGGACCCGGACTGGAACTATGACACCACTTTTCCTGGGTCTCCAACCTGCAGACAACACATCATAAGACTTCACAGCCTCCATAGCTGGGTCAACCAATTCCTTAAAATAAATGTGTGTGTGAACACACACATACCTATCTTCTATTGGTTCTTTCTCTGGAGAACCCTGACTAATACACCATCTGATCTTTAACTCCTCTAAAAGCTACTCAAGAGCGGAAACTGTATCCTTTACTAATTCCATCTCTTTGAAGCCTGGAAGAACACACAACGCTTGCGCAGACTTACTTTACTTACTGCCCTTTATGGATTTCTGTGATAGGATGATATTTACAAATCATATCATAGAGTAGTTAAATGTTAAAGATGTTATCCCATGAATCAATATCAATTCCAAGTGAATAGGAATTTAATATAAAAATCCCAGCCACCAACTAATGAAGAAAATGTAACATTTTTCAAAATTCTAAGTAATTTTCTAAGCATAGAAGACAGAAGACAAAATCCTAAGCATAGAAGTAATAGAAGAGGGAATTCCCTGGCAGTCCAGTGGTTAGGACTCTGTGCTTTCACTGCCGAGGGCATGGGTTCAATACCTGATTGGGGAACTAAGATCCCGTGAGCCTCACAGTGCGGCCAAAAAGAAAAAAATTATATAAAAAAATAGAAGTAATAGAAGAAATAATAAGGGAAGGGAAGAGATTGATTGGTTTCACTACATTTCAGAATTTAGAACTAAAGATAAAAAGTAATTGTAAAGGCTAAGATAAACAGATGTTGAAAGTATGTTTGAGAGTTAAAAAATTTTCAGTCCTGAGCTGATAAAAATAGATAACAAAACCCCTAAGACACTGGTAAAGAAAATTACTTGGACAAAAACTCCCAAAAGAAGATTTAAAAAACTTGTTTGCAAATATTTATAGCCACTTTATTCATAGTTGTCCAAAGAGGAAACAACCCAACTGGCTAATGGATCAACAAATTGTGATACATTCGTACAATAGAATACCAAACTGCTAGAAAAAGGAACAACCACTGATATGTGGAACAACACGATGAAGTCTCAAAATCGTTATGCTGTGAGAGAAGCCAGACACAAAAGAACCATACAGGGGCTTCCCTGGTGGCGCAGTGGTTGAGAGTCCACCTGCCGATGCAGGGGACACGGGTTCGTGCCCCGGTCCGGGAGGATCCCACATGCCACGGAGCGGCTGGGCCCGTGAGCCATGGCCGCTGAGCCTGCGCGTCCGGAGCCTGTGCTCCACAACGGGAGAGGCCACAACAGTGAGAGGCCCGCGTACCGCCAAAAAAAAAAAAAAAGAACCATACATACTTTATGATTCCATGTATGTGACATTCTGGAAAAAGAAAAACTATAGGAACAGACAACAGATTAGAGGAGGCCAAGGGCTGGAGGTCTGAGGAGAAGATTGTCTACAAAGAGAACTTTTGGGGGTGGTGAAGAAAATATTTTATATCTTGAGTGAGATGAGGGGGGTACATGATTATAAAAATTTGCCAAAAACAATACATCTGAACATGATGAATTTTACAAATATAACTGATAATATCCAACTCTGGTTAGGTTTCAAATAATCTAGTATTCTCATATAGTAATGTTGGTGATGTAAATTGGAATGACTTTTTGGAAATCATCCTTGAAATATGTATCAAGAGTCATAAAATGTGGGCTTCCCTGGTGGCGCAGTGGTTGAGAGTCCGCCTGCCGATGCAGGGGAGACGGGTTTGTGCCCCGGTCTGGGAAGATCCCACATGCCACGGAGCGGCTGGGCCCGTGAGCCATGGCCGCTGAGCCTGCGCGTCCGGAGCCTGTGCTCCGCAGCCGGAGAGGCCACAACAGTGAGAGGCCCGCGTACCGCAAAAAAAAAAAAAAAAAAAGAGTCATAAAATGTTTACTCTTTGACTTGGCAATACGATTTATGGGAATGTATGGCAAGAAAATTCTGCAAAATGGCTTGAACAATCATGTTCATGGAATAATTTATTGAAAACTTTAAACAATTAGAGAAACTCAATTTCCAATAGTGGGGGAATGGCTCATTGAATTATTATGGAAAATGTTATGGTAGTACTATGCAATAATTTAAATGATTGTTATAAAATCTATCCAGCTACATATACATACGAAAGTATGTATACGATGTAACATTACTGAAGAGAGCCAAATACAGACGTAGGTGTGCATTCTAGAAAGGCAGTAAGTATAGTGGTTAAGAGCATAGATTCCATAGCTAAACTGGCTAGGTTCATGTCCCAGCCCTGCCACCTACCTGCTGTGACCTTGGGTAACTTACTTAACCTCTCTGATGCTCGATTTCCTCATTTGTAGAGTAGGAAAAATAATAATAGCTTCCTCACAGGTTTTTTCTAAGGGTTAAATGAGTTACTATCACATAAAACTCTTATACTAAACTACTTGGCACAGAGTAAGTACTTTATGTAAGTGTTTGCTGTGCTGTTTTATCTCTGCAAATGCAAAAGTGCTGGACAAAAATAACACAGCAGTATCATTCTGGTGTATGTGGTTGTGGAAGTATTACATTAGGATGGTTAAGACTGTGGGAACTTTTGACTATTTTTTCCATTTTTGCATTTTAAAAAATCATTTGGATTTTTAAATGCTTGTGTAGATCTCACAACAGATTTGCATATATATTTCATTAAATGGACATTTTTTCAGATTTTTTTTTTGGCTTCCTGTTAATGGATTTCCAAGTGATGGTGTGACTAAAGAGCTAAAGGAATACATACGCCAATGATCCGTGTAAGTGCCATTGAAAGAGAGACTCTGAAAACTAGGAAACATCACAAAATGGTTTGAAGGTAATCATATCCATGGAAATACTAATTACAGATTACTTATTACGTTAAACAATTAGAAGAAGCCCGATTTCCCATAGCAGGAAAATGATGAATTAAGTTACAAGATAGCTACCCAGAGGAATATTATCAATAATTTAAATTATGATTGAAAAGATTATATAACGATCTATACACACGGAAATGTGTAGGAACAGAAGTCTAGGGAAGAAAGTTGAATATTTTTGTCTTGAAACAAAGCTTAAGATGCATGGGGGAGGGGTGGATTCCTCTCTCTTGGGTCTCTATGCTCCTCAGTTTCTTGGAATTTCTTATTCTGGTATTGGAGGTAGGTAGTGCCTTCCAAAGCAGCCAATACTACAGCTCTGCTTTTATCTGTGGAGCTGGCTTCCACATAAGATCTATGTTGGGTGGACACAGGGCAGGACGAGCCTACCTTGGCGCTTTCTGCCTGTGTGTTCCGGGCAGCACTGAGAGCCAAGCCTGGACTCGAAACATGTCTGGGGAAATTTATGCTGACACTTGGTTCCACATCTGGAAATGCTGAGGGTCAGTTATGATTCTTAGCATTGTGGTCATTTTCTTCAGCAAAACTTCAACATACCTCGCAGTCAAGCGTTCTTCTTTCCAGACGCCCTGGGCCTTCCAGCAACCAACTCTCCGAAAAAGGGATGGGTTTACAGGTTCAGGCCACAAGGTGAAATTTTCCAGTGTTTTCGGCTGGAAAAATCCAGACCTGTGTAGATCTGCTACCTGTTAGGTTCTGGTCACAGGAGGCAGGAGACATATTTTTAAATAATACTCCCTAGATTAAATAGACCATCTGAAAAATTTTTTTCTTCCAAGACTTTGCATGTCTTTTAAGAACCGATTAAACTTGACAATTTAAATCTTGTGTCTTAGACCTGCCTAAGGGAAAATTGTGAAAAAGAAACAAATGGACTTTTGGTAAAGTTAGAAGACCAATGGAAAATAGAAGTAACTTAAAGGAAGTTTTTCTCATTATTTTACATAAAAGAAAATGGTCAGCTGAAGCAAACAGAAGTGTCTACTTCACAGTTTAAAGAGAATTGTACTTATACCTTGTCCTATCTTTTGCTTCATAGCTTGCATAATTTGTCTTTCAGCAGAGGGAAAAAATGTTGTTTATTTACGCCTTGACCTAGACAGAGGGAAGGGACTTCAGTGGGAAGATTTTAACATCATGAAGTACTTTGTCAATCAACAAACTGCTTTTCAAAAGTGCTGTATTATTACCCACCCCCCTTATTTTTTCAATGTCACAATTATTTATAGGGCCGGTTGCAGGCTTCACTCTGCTAAAACCACTTCTGGGAGGGCTCTCAGCCCTTATCCCAAGCACGATACCACTCTATTAGGCCTCTGCACAGATGTTTGTTCATACGGATCCTGACTCAGCTCTGTGTGTGTGTGTGTGTGTGTGTGTGTGTGTGTGTGTGTGTTAGTAGTGACAAGGGTTACTCTTAATCTGGGTTTTTCTGGAACATGGAGAGCACAAAGTGATCCTCTTCATTCCTCTGTGCCAATAAGATGGTCCCGATATCACGGGCGACACAAACCCCCTATCCACTGTCCACCCAAATGGGAAGCCGGTGGGGTTCTGATTCACCGTGGCCATGGAAATTGGACCACCCCTGAGAAAAGCACAGACAGGTTGTGCGGGGTCACGAGATCCTCACCAGATATAGACATGCAGGCCTCATGCTCCTTGACATGGCAGGAGTCAGGAAAACTTGGAAAATCTGCTTTGGCCTAAAGTGCATCTGACATTAGGCGAGGAGACACACTGTAAAGTTAACATCTTACCGGGCACCCTAATGTGACATGTCCTTAGACATGGTGTGCTCCGTCAAAGAGGCAGCCTAACAGAGAGATTAAAAACAAGGACTTGGGAGCCTGCCGGCCTGGATCTGGACCCTGCTCTGCCACTTCTGAGCTGGGGAACCTTGGACCAAGTACTTAACCTCTCTGTTTATTTTTCTGTAAAAGGGTGATGTTAATTGTACCTACTTCATAGAGATGGCAGGAGGAGCCTCATTTGCAAAGTGCTTAAACCTATGCCTGGTCACTGTTATATCAATGTATGGTGAATAAAATGAATAGATTTGCAGAAACGATTTCATTTCTGGTGCCACCTCTTTTCATCCAGGGATTCTGTTTCATTTAAAAACAGTACTAGAAGTTTTCTTGCTGGTCTGAGATCTTTTATCTTCGTCTTTCAAATTAAATTTATTCAGGTGGGGACAACTTTGCCTTTGGAAGCAGAAACATTGAACAGAGATCATGCATTCATCACATGAAGAATCTGGGTTAAGATACGAATTCAACACTCAACTGTAAGGGCTTGAGAGAGTTTCTTAAGTTTTCTGAACTCAATTTATTCATTAGCAAGTTGGGGATAATATGAACCTCTTAGGATTATGAAATCAATATAAGTTATTGTGGAAAGTACTTGGAAGATAGTCTGGTGGTGGAAAAAATATTCTCTTCCTGATAAGATTCAGACTTTTATCTTTTTGCTTTAGCCTGCCTGCATTTAACTGATTCTCTTACAATTTTCAAAAGCCTGGTCAAGTATTCATAGTAGATTTGGGGGTGATTTTCTGATGTAAACAGTTGAATCTTTCTATTCCTTGAGTATTGTTACTATTAATATTTTATTAAATCGTGTGTTTATCTGTTCATTTAATCTGAATCCCCCCCTTCCGATGATATCGGTAAGATCCAAAGAGCTGGTGAAAATTATATGGATTAATAAAAATATTTTGAGAAACTACATTTCAGGAAACTACGTAGCTCGTGGTTGTGGCTCTTTTAAGACCTTTCAACAAATGTGTCCTAGGAATTCTCTCACATTTTGGTTGTTTTCAAAACTTCACATCCTTAGGCAGATGTCACCCAGTGCAGCTTGCCTTTTTCAACAGGATTGTTTTTTTGAAAGATGAGCTTTTTAAGAGAGAGTTTTCTATATCTTATTTTCAATTAAAAATTAAGATGTGTCAAAGTTACCCAGGATTTTCAGCTGCCCAACATTTGTCTCATGTATGTTCTTTCTTAACAAAGATTTTTTTTCTCCCCAATGTCAAGTTTAAGATCCCAAATCCTCCTTTAAAATCTATTTCAAATTTTGAGCAAGTTACTCTCCATGGGGTTTGCTGACGCAGGGGCGCCTGTGTTTGTTTTGACAAAGGAATGGCCGTTCCCCAAGTCCTGTTCCTTCATTCTCTGAATGTTTCCCTGGAGAATTCAGCAAACCGACAAACTGTCTCTCCTGGAGAGAAGAATCCAGTAGCCCTTAGTGTGTTTGCCACTCTGTGCTTCTGTCACAGATACACATGCAAATCACAAGCTGCGGAGGGGGGACGGCTGGGATCCCGCAACCCTAGAGGCAGCTCTCAGCCACAGAGACATGATGTCTTTTCTCCAAACAGCTTACAATCAGCCCTGTGCCTCACGTTGCTCCACCAAAAAATTAAAAGGTCTCTGTGGTCCGGCAGGCTGGGAGAATCTTAGAGAAACATTTTAAAGTATGTTGCAAATCGTCTTCCTTTCTCAGAGTCACAACGCACATTAGCATATTCAATTTCTCAGTAAAGAAATTCAACTTCACCTCAGGCTACCCGGAATTGTTTAACCTGGAACTCCATTTTTCAATATTATCTCATGAAAAGCTAAGAACTTGGGGTTCCATGGAAGGTACCCTGGAAAATACTCTTTTACATCAAAAATGCACACATGAAATTAGGAGTTTGGGATTAAGAGATACACACCACTATATATAAAACAGATAAAAAACAAGGACGTACTGTATAGTACAGGGAACTATATTCAATATCTTATAATAACCTATAATGGAGAAGAATTATAGATAGATCAATCTTGTTCAATAGCTCCCATCTCTTTTTTTTTAAAGAAGATGACTTTTTAATTAATTAATTAATTAATTTGTTTTTCCTGTGTTGGGTCTTCGTTTCTGTGTGAGGGCTTTCTCCAGTTGCGGTGAGCGGGGGCCACTCTTCATCGCGGTGCGTGGGCCTCTCACTGTCGCGGCCTCTCTTGTTACGGAGCACAGGTTCCAGACGCGCAGGCTCAGTAGTTGTGGCTCACGGGCCTAGCCGCTCCGCGGCATGTGGGATCTTCCCAGACCAGGGCTTGAACCCATGTCCCCTGCATTGGCAGGCAGACTCTCAACCACTGCACCACCAGGGAAGCCCCGCTCCCATCTCTCTTAAAATAAAGGCCAGCCTCTTTAAAAATATTCCACATGGCTCAGCAAGATACGACTCCTGCCTTCACTCAGATTTCAACTTTTCCTGCCTCACATGTTAGAATATAGTCAATTGCCCCTTGCTCCCAGTTCCCACAATACAGTCTCTGTGACTGCCTCTCCCAAAACTCTCTAGCCCAGGGGTCCCCAACCCCCGGGTCGTGGACCGACACTGGTCTGCAGCCTGTTAGGAACCGGGCCACACAGCAGGAGGTGAGCGGAGGACAAGAGAGGGAAGCTTCATCTGCCGCTCCCCATTGCTCCCCATAGCTCCCCATCACTGGCATTACTGCCTGAACCATCCCCCCCATCCCCCCACACCCGTCCTGTGGGAAAAATTGTCTTCCATGAAACTGGCCCCTGGTGCCAAAACGGTTGGGGACCCCTGCTCTAGCCCATTCCCTTCCCTCACCCAATTTCCCTGCCCCTGCCCCTGCCCCCAGCCCTATGCCTAGCTGCTTCCCCGTCATCTCTTATGTCATGGTCTAGACATCATTTCTTCCAAGAAGCCTTCCCTGACACTTCCACGAAGGTGGCTTGGCTGACCCTTCTCTGGCCTCCCTTAGCAGCTATACTACCCATTTAACAGCATTCCCTGTGCCTCACTATAAGTGAGTCTCTGTATTGATCTGTCTCCCCCATTGGCTGTAAACTCCACAGGGACAGGAACTCTCTGCATCACTCCCCACCGTACCACCAGGGCCTGGCTCAGAACCTCTACCGTGGCAGCTGTTCAATAAATACATAGTGAAGGAAAGGATCTGTCAGTGGATCGACCTCAGCCTTGTTGCCAAGCGTAAGGGCAAGATTCTATCACCAGATCCCCAAATCTCAAATTCTCATTCCTGAATCTCTCAGATGAACGGCATAATACAATCCAAGACACAGTCTCTCTGAAGTTATCTTCCTCAAACTCTCAGAAAGTGTGAGGCAAGGAGTGAGGACTCCTCTTATTGACAAATCAAGTACAACCTCCTGTGGTCAGCTCTCCTATGCTGGACTCAGCCAGTTAGGGTTATGCTTCCTCCCATCAGACTTCCTAAATAAATCATCAGATTCAAAACTGTTGAACTGGGCCTACACTCAGCCTTCCCAGAAAACCTGCTTCCTGTTCTCATGCCAAATCATGCATGCTCTAGGGCTCTAAGAATCCACTTATTTTTATTTGTCTCATTGCATAATAAAAGACAGACACAGAGTCACACGTGAGCTCAATAACACCCTTATTCTCCCCTGTTCTTGTGCAAACCGAACTGAAGACTTACCCAGCTGCCAAGTTCATATTCTAATAGGATGACACGTAACTATTTCTCTAACGTAATCATGAATCAGTCTGTGTCAGACAGGACTATTCCCCACAACGCCCTTCCTGGTTGGAAAGCAAAATGTGTAAGCTGGATGGTTTCAGAGAAAAAAAATTGCTTCTGGCTGCAGAATAAGATGACTGTAGAGTTGACCAACTATACAGTTTGCATGACCAAGAAAAACATGCAAACACACAAAAACACCCCTATGAGATGAATTACTTGAAATTAGGAGGCCTACATTCCTGCGGCCAGATAGCAAAACTATTTTACCCCCTTAAGACATGATGCTAGAGTTAGTCAGACATTTCCAGGATTTCGCTCTGTGGAAAAATATGTTGACCCCGTTGCAGAAAACTGCTCTAAGAGGCACATGTTATAAGCATACCCACTGCAGAATAAAGCTTTTCAGTGGTATTGAGGGGAGGCTCTCTCCACAATCCCCGCCACCACTTCAATGACTGGAATTGTGGAAAGAGTTTTAAGACCATGGAGGGTGGCTCAGAAACGAGATTGTAAAATGACACTCCACCCAATGGTTGGATCCATGACCGTATGCTTTACCCTTTTCAATTCTCTAGGATGTCCAACTCTAGCAAGACAATATACTTCTTTCTGTACTATTGGCTACCCAGCTATCAAAGCTCATTCTTGGCTCTCTGTACCATTGGTGTGTAATACAAATTAAAGGCTATCAAAGAATGTAGGAGATGACTAGTAGGGAATGTCGGTTTTTAGTCCAGTTTCATGGTTCTTTATTCATATTTCTTTGGTAATAAAATTTCCTCAAAAATATAGTATGTTTCCCATCTATCTGCCTCCAGTCAGTTGCGAATGTCAGTTTTTAGATATGATTCTAAAGCCTGATACATTTCTTTGTTCTCTTGTCCTCATGACTCTCTCTTAACTTAATGGCAACCAACTTCAGGCCATCCAGCTTGGGTAGAAAAGCCATATAATCTGACCTTTACTATAAATCTGCATCTTAATAAGGCATTGTTTTTCAAAGGGTTTCTCCATCTTATTTCCTACTGCTTGGAATCTAGAAGCAGATGGCTTTTTAAATCTTTCAGTACCCAAATATCTGAACTCCTTAGATTCATTTTTATTTATGTTTCCAAATCAGCAAATCCTTGTCTGAACTCATCTCTTTCTTCTAATAATACATCCGGTCACAACCAACACACACTATTAACATTCTACCTTCCAAACCTTTTCCTTGAAGTTAAAGAATTGGTAGCTACTTGATCTTCCTGCCACATGAGCTCAGGCACAATTTTAACAAATGTGTTTGTCACTGCAAAACTTGGATCACTGTCTTCCAACCTCCAATGTCACTGCCTGGCATCTGACTACTAAAACAATGTCACTTGACTTAATTAGAGTATTTAGTCCACTTATAATAGTGTAGTTAATGATATATTGGTGTTTTTATTTAGCATCTTACCATTTATTTTATATGTAACCCATATTTCTTTTGGTCTCTTTTCCTGTCTTTTTGGATTAATATCTTTTATTATTCCATTTTTCTCTTATGCACATTTTACCTCTCGTTTAGTGCTCACTTACATGTTAAAAAATACTTCCTTAACTTACTATGATCTAAATTACTATTTTTATTAATTCCCATACAATGCCAAAACTTTAGAAAATTTTAACTGCATCTATAACCTTCTCAACTTTTGCATTAATGTTGTCCTGCGTTTTAATTCTATATATATAGATACACACATAGAGGGAATATATATAATGATTAACATTATATATAAATTATATATAATCATATATAAATATATGATTAATATTTAGTCAATATTCATTTATACCTACCCATAGGTGTATAACAACATTTCTGTCGCTCTTTATTTCTTGCAATTCTGGGGTTTCCTCTGCGATCATTTTCCTTCTGTCTTGAGAATTCTCTTTAGAATTTCTCTTATTGAGGTTTGTTGGCAATGAATTCTCTCATTTTTCTTTTCTGAAAATACCCTTTTTTCCCTTGATTTCTGAAGAATATTTTCACTGGGTATAGAATTCTGGGTTGATAGATTTTTCTTTCAGCACTTTAAAGATATCTTTTCATTGTCTTGTAGTCAATTATCAGACTAATTTTTGTTCTTTTGAGGGTAATGTGTGTTTTTTCCTAGCTCTTTTTGAGACTTTTCTCTTTGCCTTTAATTTTCAACTGTCTTACTATGATGTATCTATATGTGGTTTTCTTTGTATTTATTCTGCTTGGGGTTTGCAAAAATATCCTGAATCTGTGGGTGAATATCTTTCATCAGTTGGGAAATATTCTTAACCATTATGTCTTCAAATATTCTTTTGTCCTATTCTCTCTCTGACCCATTATTTCTCTCTCCTCTTTTCCTGGGACTCCAATGACACATACGCCCCACATATCTCAATAATCTTTCCTGCAGTCCCATTCTTTTCTTCTCTCTGTGCTTCTGTTTGGTTATTTTCAATTACCCTGTTCCCATATTTTGCTCTATCCAATTTGCTGTTAAGCCTATCTGATGGGCTCTTAATTCCAGATATTGTTCTTTGCTCCTAGAATTTGATTTTATTCTTTCTTACAGATTCCAATTCTCTGGTGAAATTCTTTTATCGTATATTTTTCTCTACCTTTTCCTCTATTTTTAAAACATAGTGGTCACAGTTATTTTAAAGTCCTTGTTGAGACTCCCCTGGTGGTCCAGTGGTTGGGACTCCATGCTTCCAGTGAGGGGGGCATGGATTTGATCCCTAGTCGGGGAACTAATATCCCACATGCTGTGTGGTGCAGTCAAAAAAAAAAGTTCTTGTTAGCTAACTTCAATGCATGACTATTTCTATGATCTGTTTTATTTCTTGGTTTTTCTTCTTGTCATCCTCTCTTTTGCCATGGCTAATAACTTTTCTGAATGAATGAAGGATATTGCATATTAAAGGGTGTAGGGGCTTCAGATGATGGCAACTTCTTTCAAAGAGGGTTTCAAAACCCTACGTTCCACTAGGCCAATAAATGTTGTGTTATATCAAAGTCTGTTGTGGCTCTTGTAATTTAATATATTTCTTGTTTTCTGCTGATCTATTGGCTTTTCAACTGAGACCCTGGTATATTCTACACAATCCCTCTTCCTGGCAGGTCTTGAACACTAACCTTTGCTTTGCAAGATCACCAAAATTCTGGGACTTCCCTGGTGGCTTAGGGGATAGGAATCCACCTGCCAGTGCAGGGGACATGGGTTCGATCCCTGGTCCCAGAAGATCCCACATGCCATGGAGAAAATAAGACCGTGTGTCACAACTACTGAGCCTGCACATCTAGAGCCTGTGCTCCACAACAAGAGAAGCCCCTACTTGACTAGAGAAAGCCTGTGGGCAGCAACAAAGACCCAACACAGCCAAAAATAAATAAAATGAAATCTTAAAAGAAATAATAAAATAAAAGAATACATCCTTTGAAAAAACAAAAAGATTGCCAAAATTCTGCTCTGATTCTCAAAGTTTCTTGACCTATGTCTGTGACCTCCCACCCAGTACAGCCCCCAAATTATGCAGAAGTCCTGAGGCAAAAGCTGATCACGTGCTTGAGGCCTTCAATTCTCTTCCAGAAGATGCCACCCTCTTCAGGTATAAACCTGAGATTCTTAGCCTTCAGGTTGAGGCCAGAAATGTCAAATACTCCCAGGGTTAAATCTGATGCAGAAGTCAGTTCACTTCTCTGAAGCCGCCCCTCTCTGGAGTCCTACAGTTCTCTTTGCCTCATCAGCTCTCCATGCCTTCAAATCCTTTAGGAGATCTTGATTAAAACGCAGATTCTCAGGCCATGCTCCCAAAAGATTCTTAAAATGTAAGGCTGGTGGGCAAGGTCAAGAAATCTGCCAGATGATTTGATGCAGCTAGACTAGGGATTACATGTTAAGAAATACTGACCCAGATACTTGCCGATTATTCCCTCATGGTACCATCTCTATTTGGGAATTTACTTTGTACCTTCTGCAGTTACTGCTGTGAATTCAGATGCTGTTCTGGCTGTCAGGGCACCTTCTAACACCACCCCCAAGAGGCCTCCTCACCATGTGCCAGCTACTGCTCCAGACACCAGAGCCCTGAACCACCCAACACAGAGCATGTTGCTGCATTCCTTGCTTATCCAGTTGCCATCCCACTACCACTGCAGCCAGAAATCTCAGATGATATCTGCCACACTACACAAGCTCATGGATAATCTCTCCTTTGATTGATGGATGTCAACAAACTCTCAACATGGCTTTTCTTCTCCCACATGTGGCAGGGAAAACTTTAAATGAGGCCCCAGTGCATTTCATCCATGAACTATCATCTGTTTCTCAATGTAAGATTTTATCTGTGACATAGAACAGAGCTTTAGCACTAGAGTATTTTTTTTCTATTCCTGGAATTTTATTCTAAGTTTCTCCCATGGGTGCCATGGGAAACATATCTCAACTATCTGCAAAAACTTGAGCCTTATCTTCTTTATCCATTCACCTCTCATTGGACATTTAGGTTGTTTCCCTGTCCTGGCTATTGTTCAGTGCAGCTATCATGCCGCAATGAACACTGGGGTACTGAGCTCAGTACTCTGTGATGACTTAGATGGGTGGGATGGAGGGGGGAGGGAGGTCCAAGAGGGAGGGGATATAGGTATACATATAGCTGATTCACTTCATGTACAGCAGAAACTAACACAACATTGTAAAGCAATTTTACTCCAATAAAAAAAAAAAAAATTTAAAAAGAGAGAGGAAAAAAAACAAAACAAAACTTGAGCCCTGTTGGTAGGAAAGAACTAAACCCACACTAGACTTCTTGATGAGTGAAACAACAAAATATCTTTATCTGTTTGTTACTACCAGCCAAAAACATTCTGATTCATGCAAATTTAAGCACACCACAGCAACCACGATGGAAAACAACATCTTGGAGGCACACATCCAGAAGTACAGAGCTCATTCTAGTTAGGAAATAATGTGGAAAAAATAATCAAGAGTTGGTGATATCCAAAGGAGCTCCCTCGTGGCCTAATGGTTAGGATTCTGGGCTTTCACTATTGTGGCCCGGGTTCAATCCCTGGTTGGGGAACTGAGATCCCACAAGCTGCACAGCATGGTCAAAAAAAAAAGAAAAGAGTTGGTGATCTCCTTAGTGTGGACCTCATTCCAAATGAACAAACCTATCCCTTGCATCTAAGTGAGGTTTCATGGCTATAGACAGGATTACTTGTAACCATACATCAAATTGTACTAAACACCATCGCCTCCAGATTCCCATGCTGTAGGTAATAGCCTGGGAAGAACCACAGGAGGAATTAGAAAATAAAGAAGGCAAACAGAAGGTCTGCTGGAAGTCAAGTGTTTGAGGCCACATGTGTCTCGTTATGGGTCATGACTCATTAGACCAACTGCTGTTCTCCCTTGCCTCATTTTTTTTCCACAGGAGGACAGAGAAATAAAAGCAGGAAAGCTGCTGGAGAATATCCTAACATCCTTTTTTATAAGCTATTTGTTTCTTCTCTTGTATCTATTCATTCTTGGCCAGATGCATTTCAGGTTAGCTCAATACCAATTTACCCTGAAGTGATAAGGCACTTGGTACTTCCTAAATTCTCACCTCAGAAGGTGGAATGTTTGCAATCAGTGCCCTCAAAGAATTCTTTAAAACTCCAGAATCCAGGCTGCTTTGGAATATTACTGAATCCCTCTGGGGATTCTTTATAGATAAAGTACGGCAGAACCTTTTTCTAAAGCGTTGATTTGAATAATTTAGCTTCAAAACCAACAAGGGACTGCCAGAGGGATTTTACTGAGTGGAAGGCCCAAATTCATGTCTACAAAAAGATAACCACTGGGCTTCCCTGGTGGCGCAGTGGTTGAGTCCGCCTGCCGATACAGGGGACACGGGTTCGCGCCCCGGTCCGGGAAGATCCCACATGCCGCGGAGTGGCTGGGCCCGTGAGCCATGGCCGCTGGGTCTGCGCGTCCGGAGCCTGTGCTCTGCAATGGGAGAGGCCACAACAGTGAGAGGCCCGCGTAGCACAAAAAA
>NW_020837950.1:2618680-2671983 GCF_003676395.1 Aethalodelphis obliquidens | reverse complement strand
AAAAAAAAAAAAAAAAAAAAAAAAAGATAATCACTACCATCTGTTAAACATTTTTTATATACCAGGCACCGTGCTAAGCTCTTTACTTGCTCTATCTCTTGTAAACATCACAACAACCCTCTCAGGGTGGTTCTGCTATTCCCTTTTTACTGATGAAAACACTGAGATTCAAAGAATTTGGATTACCTAACTCACACAAAACATGCATAAAGTGGACTAGGAATAAACGAAACAACAGTTTGAAACAGCAGTTCAAACACAGTGATAAATGGCAATGAACACAGCACCATTTGGGCCCCCAAATGAAAGGAGACCTTGCCCCAGTTAAGGGAAGCAACTTCTCTTCAACTTCAGCCCCTTTCGCTGTGAGGGTGCCCAGGCCCAGTTTTTCTAAATCTTCAGTCTTTCAAGAGAAAGCAGAAATCCACATCTTTATGTGAAATTGAAATCTTATTGTTAAATGTTGTCAGCTATTAAAAAGTTTTTCAGCTCTCTGTAGCCAAACAAAATACAGCTGTGGGCTGGATTCTGCTTGTAGGCTGTTTGCAAACTCTGTCCTCTGTCCTGGGCAACTGGGGGTCATTTGGGGTTCTTTTGTTCTCTTAAGGAAACATGGCTCCTTCAACCAGAGGCCAGAGAGTTTTATATTACCGTCAATGGTTCAATACTGAGGCATAGCCATTACCTGCCCGCCCACCTGCCCTTAGAAATACAAAGATCCATGACGTTACTCCTGGGACATCCATGCGTAACTTGTGAAATCATTACCCTGTGTGACTTGAGGGATGTGGGTTGACGCAAGGGTGCCCAAGGAAGAAGAAGATACAAGGAAAAAAAGGAAACATGAGCACCCAGAAAAAGACACCAGGGCACCCCGCTGAGCGCTGCCCACCCCCATCCCCGGCCCCTGTCTGTTTTCACCATTCGGACCCCTGAAGCCTCACGTTCAGAGCCTCAGCCCACCATTCTTCATTTCTGATTTCTCTCCTCTGAGGAGATAAGGACGACCCAAGGCCTCTCGGTGTGTTTTACATCAAAGGCCACTGAAGGGTCCTGACAGCCTGGATGTCAGGGCTGCAAATAAACCATTAATCACTCTGCCATTGCATGGACATACTTTTCCCAGAGGGCACGAACTTTCTCCAGGTCACTAATATAAACCACATCTTCCCTGAGCCAATGGGGGAGGCAGAGGGGGGTGTTAGAGGGCAGAGAGCAGGCTCCGTCATTGACACACCATTATTTTCTCTTAACCCTACAGGCCATTGCTATAGTCTTAGCGGATTGTAAATGGTCAATTAAAAAGGAGGTGGTTAAAATGAATTAAACAAATGAAGTCGCCGTTTCAGGAAACGTGTATACCCCAGAGCAGCTGCTTCCAACCCTCCAAAATTCTCCACCTCTAGATCAAGTACCAAGAGAGAGGCCACAGGGACATAACAGGACATTAAGGATATTGCCACTGACCCAAAGCAGAGTGCCTTTGGCCGAGCCCCAGAGTCTGAGTTCCAAGAAGCAGACCCAGGGGAAAGGCATAAAATGCCTTTCGAGGACAGTTTCTCCATTGCACAAGAAGTCAGGATCACCTGACCCATGGTGCTAACTTGGCCAATACACCCACTAGAGGCCCAGTCTCCGGTGCAAATTGGTTCATTCGCTGAGTCTCTCCTGGGGCCAGGCACAGTGAAAACACAGGTGAGGTCCCTGCTCTCCCGGCATTGACATTCTCGTCGGGGCAGGCAGCCCATGAACGGACCGGATAAACTTAGGTAGCGATACAGCTGTAAAGAGCGTAAAACAGGAAGGTGGTGTCAACAGTGATGGCGGTTTTAGTTTGAGTGGAAAGAGGGGAGCTTTCATTCACTCAGCAGCTAAACAAGGTAGGAGGCCCGGGCGGTTACCAAAGAAATAGGAGTGGTGATTCTGTTTAAGGACCTTATGTGTAGCTGGAGAGGTGAGAGAAGTATGTAAGCGTTCAGAAGAAATTATGAATATGCAAAAACCTACATGCAAACCTGCAAATACAGGACGTAAAGCCGTGATCAGGGCAAGCGACAGTGAGGAAGGACAGGTGTCTCAAGAAGATGAGTCTCAGCAGCTGGGGATAAATTGTGCATCGGGTTGTATCTGGGGGATGGGGGGCGTGGGAGGGAAGAGCCTTAAGTCCTTAACGCTGAGCCACTGGGAACAGGGTCAAGATTTGGTACTGGGCTGAGATGCCCAAGCTGAACTGTCAGGCAGAGGAGATAACAAGGTACCAGCCTGAAGTCAGATTTGGAAGGAAGGGCAGAAAGAGACACAATACCACCCTGGCTTGCAAAGCGCTGCCTGCCTCCCCTGGGGTCTTCCACCTCCCACTCTTGCTGCTGCCACGCTGGCCTCTCGCCCACATTCACCCGGGCTCCACTGGCCCGTGGGGACTTTTGCATCTGCCAATTCCTCTGCTCAGAAAGGACCTCTTTCAGATCCTCCCATGTCTGGCTCCTTCTCGTCATCTAGCCTCTGCGAGGCTGTAGCTGATCCTTCCTCCCCAATCTCTCCCCATCCCCTCGCCTTCATATATTTTCTTCAGAGCACTTTACTATCTAGCCTCTTTTATTCCTTTATTTGTTTCCTTGTCTGTGTCTGCTTCTCCCCTCTAGAAAGTAAGTCCGGTTTGAGCAGGAAGTTGTATGCTTTGCTCCGCGTCCCCTCCCACTGTTGAAATGCCCCCTGGTGCAGAGCAAAAGCTGAAGAGATGCTTGTTGCTCAGAAGCTAAGTGCCTACTCTGCCCCCAGCATCATGCTGGGCTCCTTCCATGACGATGACATCATATGACATCACATTGAATCCTCACGACAGTGCTGAGTGGCAGGTGTTGTCATGCTCATCTTACAGACGAGGAAACTGAGGCCCAGAAAAGCTAACTCACGCAACATCGCAGGGCTAGTAAACAGCAGTGGAACCCAAGTCTGTCAAACCCTGAACTCTCCATCCTTTTCTACCTCACTACTTTCTTTCCACAAGGAAAACAGGAAGTAAAATCAGGGACGTAAAGGAGCTAAATCAGGTTAAGACTTTTGGACCACAGATAGGATCCCATGAAGGTCAGTCCAGCTGTCAGGTAAAGACCAGGAACCCCGGGGGTCAAGACCAGCCGAGGTAAGGATGGAACCCCTGGAACAACGCAGGACTGGGGAAGGAGGTTGCCAACAGAAAGAAGAGGGTAGGACCCTTTAATACCGAGCTGAACCAAGAGCCATCAGCTAAGTACACCCCTGAGTACACCCAGTGCCACTTTCTCCTCCAGAGCTCCAACAAACAGGGGGTAAGCAAAGAGTGGGGAAAGGGCACGTTCAACAGAGTTGGTAAGATTCTGTCATAACATAAGAACTGTGCACTTATTCTCGGTTCATGTCATTCCTAGTTTTGCGTGTTTAACTCTTTCTTTTACACTTAGAAGGTAAGAGATGATGGTTGCTTTTTCAAAAACTCCTTGGCAAAAATAAGAAGTGATAGTCCTTCCTCTTACAGTTTTACTATTTGAAAACTCCAAATGTTTAAGAACCAAGGCACTTTACACCACGGTGTCCCACCCCCAGGGACAGAGGCTGCAAACTGGGGGCTCCTGAGTCAAATTCAGCCCCGATACAGAGGTATTTGGGTTTGGTCACAGTGGATTGTAACATCCTACGTTAACTGACAATATTTCCAATAGGAGAATTTATGCACAAATCTGGATTTCTGGCCTCTCTTCACAGTTCCAGGGATCTGGCTACACCGGGTGTCCACTCCCTCTGGAACGTGGAGCTGGGTGGTGGCGGCCCCCTGTTGGACAGGCACGCTGTCACGTGCTCCCCTCCGCCTGCAGTCTGGTATCTGGGTAGACCGCTGCGGTCATGGCCAAGGTGTCCATGTCTTTTGACACCATGCCCTTTCATTATCATCTTCATACTCCTATGACTCCGGGCTTGCCCGTGTGACTCACTCAGTGGGACCAGAGCAAATGTAAGCACGAGCGGAAGCCTGAACAGTGCTTGCACATGGTGGCTTGTGTCCCTGGCTGCGGAGAACCCTGAGGCCACCGTGTGAACAAACGAAGCTAGCCTGCAGGAGGGGCCGTGAGCAGGCAAACGGAGCCCTCTGGCTGGTAACTCGGGGTTACCCCAGACCGGAAGGCCAAGCTAGACCATCCAGCCCCAGCCGAGCCACCACTGACCACAGTCGCCTGGAGGAGCCCAGGGGAGACCAGAGGGAGAAACACCAAGCAGAGCCCAAACCGAGTTCTATTATTAAATCACCGTTGCCTTAAGCCGTTAGATGAGGTGCTTTGTTACGCTAACTGATAGCACACCCACCCTGGGTCTCACTCACTTACCTTAACACCTGCATTACGAAAGCACTTGGGTCTGTGGCTCCTGCTTTAAGATATCGAAGACCCTTTCCACGGGCGTATGTGTACACATATACACAGGCATATGTGTACACACACTCACGCAAGCTCATTTATAGGTACCTGATTATTAAGTGACAGCAGGGAATTTAAATTTTTCCCTCCAGCCCCCAGGATGGCACCTGGCACACGGTTGGCCCTTAATAAATACCTTTTGAATGAATGAATGAATTCACAGATGTTTCCCTAAGTAACTTAATTTAAGAGGTAGCCTAGAGGTGGTCACAGCCCCAGGAACTTGGCGCTAGAGGAACCCCCGAGATCATCTCCAGGTAGCATTAAGGATCCTTGAACCCCCATTGCAGCCAGGCCCCTGGCTTCCCAGACAGCCCGCTGTATCTGCTAACATACAGCACATGTGAACTGACTCAGTGGGGATTGAGGTTTGACAGCGCTTATAATCACAACCTATTTGTCATTCGCGCTGGGCTTTTCGCTGGCGTTGACGGAGGTCTAGATGGCGAGGGGCTCTCCTACAACAGCCGAGGGAGATACAGCGGAGCTGCGGGTGTTAGCTGAAGAACGGCCACCATGAGAGCTGGGTCCTGCTCGCCTACTGAGTGAGTTGTGACTGTTACTTTTCAAGGGATTAAAAAAAGGAATGCCCTGTGAACAAAACACTGCATACTCTGAAGCCCCAGACACGAACACACATCATCCTTGTGTGACCATGAGAGCTTGGTCAGCAGAGGAAACTGCCTCTCTCCTTCTACCATTTTCTTGCTTATTGTTTCCTTTTTCAAAAAGAAGAGATGTTTATTAAGTTAATCAAAGACACTATTCGGGGGAGATGCACAGCAGCCTGGAAACCATGACACTTGGAGAAATGGACAGCAACTCAGAACTGCAAAACTGGACGTCCTAAATTTTAGTGCAGTTGCTTGCTTCGGAATTACTTCGTGACTGAGTCAGCCAGTCTGTCTAAACCCTAGATGGCGTATCTACAAGACGGGGGAAATAATATCCGCTCTGCCGACTTCGTAGGGGTTTTGAGACGATTAAATGAGATGACAGAAGTGAAAATGTCATTCAAACGTTAATAATTACAGAATAAAACCTGGTAATGATCCGTAGGCACAAATACAGGAAGAGAAATAAAATCTGTGCCAGGCCCTCCTACAAAGACACTATGAACCCATCGGAAGCCGTGGGTAGCAGGGCGGAGCACCAACACCAAACCATCAAGGGAGGAAACAGAGAGGAATCAGGACCAGATCAACAGGCTGGATCAGAAACACACAGATGTGGGGCTGGCGGGGAGTCCGGGCCTTCAACGGGACCAGGACACAGAGATGCTGGGGGTCAGCCGCAGACGGGCCGGGGCATGGAACCGACAGCTGCCGTTGTGCCTTGCCCAGCCCCCAGGGTTCCTTCCCGGCTTTCCTCCGGAGGAGCTCCCCGCTCCCTCATTGCGTGCGCCACGCCCACAGCCTAACCAAGCGCTTTCCCTGTGGCCGGACCTAGTCCAATCACATTCCACTTGCCGGGAGTAGAAATCTTTACTGGAATGACACAAGGATGGGGAATATTGGCGGTGAATATATTTCTAGAGAGCACCCTGAAAGACCATTCCCGAGTCCTGCTACCGAAATCTCCAAGGCTGCCTTGTTTTCAGTCCTTTCTGAGGCCGAATTGCTCTGATAAATCAACCTTTCCTTGAGTTTATGAACCACCCAGAATCCTTCCAATATTTTCTCTTTGCAGGGGACATGGGTTTGAGCCCTGGTCCGGGAAGATCCCACATGCTGCAGAGCAAATAAGCCCGTGCGCCACAACTACTGAGCCTGTGCTCTAGAGCCTGCATGCCACAACTACTAAAGCCCGCGGACCTAGAGCCCATGCTCCGCAACAAGAGAAGCCACCGCAATGAGAAGCCCGCACACCGCAGCGAAGAGTAACCCCCGCTCGCTACAACTAGAGAAAGCCCGCACGCAGCAACCAAGACCCAACGCAGCTATAAATAAATTTATTAAACAAACAAACAGAAGTTAACCAAAGTTCATTTCTGCTGCTTATAAGTAAATAAGCAAATGCAAACAACCCAGGCATCTACCTAAGGTCTAGTTACATAGAAGGGGACAGGTGTCTTGCACACCTTATTGCTCTTGGTGATGTTGACCTCCCCTCCCTGGCCTACCCTGCTTGCTTCTGTGAATTTTCTGACACAATCTGAGAAAAGTGTTGGGCCCCTGAACAGGGAGTTGTGGAAAGACAAGGGCATAAGGTGAATCCAGGCTTGAAGCCAAGCTGCTACCAGAATCTAAAAACAGAGATGGGGCTAAGCAGTGCTGCTCCCTCATAACTAGTGCAGACCAAATCGTCATTAGCACATCATGACTAACTTCACACTCCACAACCTTAAGAGAATCTGAGGAAAGCCACAGTGAGAGAAGTGAGGTAGCATGGAGTGTGGCTAAGGGACTGCCGGGGCCCAAAGCCTTGTTCTGCCTCTCAGGAGCTGTGTGACCTTGGAAAAGTTACTTAACCTCTCTGTTCCATTTTTACCCCCTCTCTAAAATGGAAATGATAATAACACATATGCCTATCTCATGGAGCTGTCATGAGAATAAAATATTTTGGTATTTGTAATGTACCTAGAATCACGTGTGGCACCCAGCAAGGGCCGTGTAAGGGTTTGTTACAATAAATAATCAATGTTTCCCCTAAATCAAAGTTGGGAACCTGAGGTGGTTTATTTAGCCTGGAGAGGAAGCCTTTCAAAAAAGACAAAAAAACCTCTCAATAGCAAACATGAACTTTGCCGAGCTAACCACATGCCATTTGACATTGGGAAGAGGATCAAAGGAAATTAGCCAACAGGGCCTTTGTGTCATGGTCGTTTGGGCTCAGTTCTATCAATTGACCCTGATTGATTTTGTTTGAGAAGAGGAGGATAAGGCTCCCCCAAGGGTAATGAGGCTTTGGCCCACTGGTCCATGCAATGACAAGCTATCTTAAAACACAGACAGAGGGGACAGCCCCACCCCCGCAGATCTGGGGACTCCATGGGCTGGTCATTTGTGTGTGTCGCTTGGTAGTCAGGAATACTTATGGGCTCCATCCTTCTCTCTTTTTTGCCATCTCAGCCACTCACTTCCTGCCTCCCCTGATAGTGGGATGCCCTTTTCCCTTGGCGATGGGCACACAGGTGGCAATGTGGGGAGCTGCAGCCCAGCCGCCACGCTGCAGGGGAATCTCCCTGGCTCATGGTTAATGCCGCCTTTTCCAAGGAGCCAGTGCTCCAGCCATCACTCAAGGATGGAAAGTCCCTGCCAGCTCAGTCTCTCTGGTTTTCGTTGGCATATTCTAGCCCTCTGCTCAGTGAAGATGGATTGTGGCACGAAGGCCAGAGAAAGGGAACAAAAAGGGGGAATGTCAATGGTGATATGAGAAAGGACAAGTGAATTAGTAGAACTAGAATTGCTCTTGGCATCAGCTCCCACTTAATTGTTCCTATTTAGCTAGAAGTATTTGTGGTTTGGCCTGTCAGCAGTTACTTCTTGCTTCTCCATCTGACGGTTTTCCCTGACCTACTTGCTGAAAGATGCTTGGGCAGAGAATCTTTCTCTCCACTGACTTAGATGCTGAAGTGGGGGATCTGCTGGTGGTAGGACCATCAGAGGGCTTCCTTTACTCCTGCTTTGTTCCCACTGGGTCTCCAGAACCATCCCATTTCCTGGCACACATGAGCCTCACTGGCCGTGGCCTGCACACCCGGTCAGTCTCAAATTCCCCCATATTCCTCTCTCCAAATATCTTCCATTTGCTCTCCATTCCTGGCCAATGCACATTTCCCAGCCTTTGTTAGGGTTATTTTAAGACCTTCAGAGACCCTAAGCATTCTTACTTCTGGAGGCTTCACCCCACATCAAAGCAGACATCCTAAACTGCATCCACTTCCATCATTGAATATAATTTCCATTTAATGACAGATGAATTGAGTTGCATATGTCTGACATATGATTACTTTTTATAGATATTTAATTAAACATTTTAATTGCAATTTCACAGCTTTTTATATTTCAGAACCAGAATTTTTTTCAAAAGGAAAACACTTTTCCTGTCCTATGAAAATCTCATAGGCCCTAGATATTGTGCCTGTAGTAGATTAAACGGTCCTGTTCTTCAACCAAAGGCAGTGGCTAGAAAGCTAACCGATCTCCTATAGTTTGGGAAACTAAGCAGTACATAAGTCCCCTACACACGAACCTTCAAGTTGTGAAATTTCAAAGCTGCGAATATGCCCAGAGAAAGGACGAAGAGAGACAAGAGGAAGAAGAAGTAACTGAAGAACCGAAGAAATTCATGACGCGGGAAATGGCAAGGGGATTTTCTTTATGTGAGGAGGCCCTGTTAGTTTTTGAGGCACAGGACCCAAACGTAGAACGGTACACGAAGGTTGCAGCAGCCGTTCAGAATGCAAACCAGTGTCACTGTTCAGAATGCAATTCGTCATCTATGATGAGGAAAAAAGAGCTATGACCCAGACATCACTGGATCGTTTTTTCAAGAGGGTAAATAGGATGAATCCAGCAAGGGACCATCACCTGTGCCATCGACGGCAGGCGTGAGTGAAATTGCAGCTCGCCCTCCATCACCTGTTGCTGACGATCCTTCAGCCCTACCATCTCCCACCTCCTCTCCCTCCTCCAGTGAGTAACTCTTCCTGCCTCTTCACTCAGTGCCAGCCCCTGTGTGCCAGCTGTTATACTGCACTACTGTACCTTCCAAGGTACTGTACTGTAAGATTAAAAATGTTTTCTTTATTTTTTGTGTTTTTTATGTATTATTTGTGTGAATAGTATTATAAACCTCTTACAGTACAGTACTGTATAGACGATTGTGTTAGTTGGGTACTTAGGCTACCTTTGTTGGACTTACAAACAAATTGGACTTATGAATGCACTCTCAGAACAGAACTCTTGTATGTAGGGGACTTACTGCACATTTAGAAATGGTAAATCTGCACTTACCGTGGGATTTTGCTGATCTTAGGGTAAGGAAAACTGTATATGGAAGAGAATATAACTAATGAGGTAAAGATTACACATCTGATTTTATTATCATCATCATAGATTATTATCAATCATAACAACTACCCCTTATGAGTATTTACTGCTTACTAGAGGTTTTGTATGTATCATCTCAGCTAAACTTATAACTTTACACAATAAATATTATCTACATTTTACTAATGAGACAACTAGGGCTGATGGAGTAATGAGAGGCACAGGTGAATTTGACCCTCGGTCCAACTGACTTCACAGCACACGTTTCCTGCCTCACCATGCTGTCTGGTACTTTCTTGTACTAAAATCATCAGACAAGGTAGGCCCATATGTACTTGTGATGGTTAATGTTGTGTGTCAACTTGATGGGGCCATGAGGTGCCCAGATATTTGATGGAATATTATTCAGAATATGTGGGAGTGTTTTTGGATGAGATTAATATGTAAACTGATAGACTGAGTAAAGCAGATTGCCTTCCCTAATGTAGGTGGACCCCATCCAATCAGATGAAGGCCTAGATAGAATTTAAAAGGCTGACCCTCCCCTGAATAAGAGGGAATTCCTCTTGCCTAACTACCCTCAAGTTAGGACTTTTTTTTTTTTTTTTTCTGCCTTTGGATTTGAACTGAAATATTGGCTTTTGAGTCTGGAGCCTGCTGTCCTTCAGATGGGAACTTACACCATTGGCCCTGTTAGTTCTCAGGACTTCAAACTTGGACTAGAACTGCATATCCGCTCACTTGGGTCCCTGGCTGGCCAACTACTGATCTCGGGATTTGTCAGCCTCCATAATTGCATGGGCCAATTCCTTAGAATAAATCTCTTTATTATAGGTTCGTCTCTCTGAAGAATTCTGACTAATATGACACCCCAAGCCTTCAGTCTCTCCTCATAACACATTCTACTATAGGACCTCTGCAAACACCATATGTCAGGAAGCAGTATCTGGAGGACAAAGTTTCCAACTGCAGCTCCTTCCTCCTCTCAGGAAAAAAAAAATGAGGCATTAATCATGGTATTATTATTTTATTTTATGTAAAAAAAAAAAAGAGAGAGAGATGCCCAGCCCAAATTTTAGCTGGCAGAATTAGAATAATAGTTTCTACCTAATCCAACAGAAGTGTGAAAAAACAAGGCAGCAAGGACTAGGGGAAGTGGTAATCATATCTCTCACTTGGGGTTCGGGGCTTATTTTGAGATTTATTGTGTTTATGTTTATGTGAGGAGGATAGGATACTACTGGAAATTACAGGCAGGGCAAACAATCCTTGGGCAGGACTCCTCTGCAGACATCCTTACCTGCTTCCAAAATCCATCATCAAAATCAAATATAATGTATGTAAAATAATTATGTAATAGATGAGTTGAGTTGCAATTGACTAGCTGATGTATTATTGCTTTTTGATAGATATTTAAATAAATATATTTAATTGTGGCTACTTTCAGTTCTTCTAGTCAAACAGAGGACAGATACATAGCTTAGGGCAGGAGAAACTAGCTCTGTGTGTGTATAATACAGAGGCCTGGCCTTGGCAACGTCACACTTAATCCCAGAAATAGCAGGTGTCAGAGCCCCCATTACCACCTGGGTGGAAAGGAAGGCAGTGTTATACGACCCACAGAGGAGAGAGGATTCTGGTCTTCATTCCCAGCTCATAGCTCTGGCTTAGCGCCTAATGTGGCACAGCTTGGTCTGATGACCAGGATTATGCTCATAGTTTTTCTATGCTGAGACCAAAAGACGCTAAAGGCAAAGAAAGGAGGTGGCTTTTGCCCAAAGACATCCAAGTGATGATGATGAAGAGAAGGAGGAAGAGGACAATTGTACCCACTCCTGCTACATGTACATGCATATACGATTCCTAACCTTCATAACAATCCTATGAGGTAGATGTAATCATCCTCCTCCTATGGTTGAGGAAACTCAGGCTAAGAACGATTGATTAATTTGATCCTAGTCACATAGTTTCTAGTGGTTGAGATGAGATTTGAACCCGTATCTGCTTAGCTCCAAAGTCTTCATACTACTGTTGGATATGTTTCTTTTTTTCACCCTATATATAAAAATAAACGAGATGGCTAAGCCAATCTGAATTGACTGTCCAGCAGCCAACCTCTCTTCCGTGGAATTGTGGATTACGTTACCCCAGAGTTAGTAATTGGTGGAGAAGCATTTTTCCGAGACTTCTGTTTTTGACTCCAACTGTCATGGTGGTTACTGGAGGCTGACGTAATGCAGCTTTCATTGGTTTAATTGTCAGGGAGCCTTAAAATTACCCTGCACTCCTCTCCAAGATCATGTCTCACGGCCTCCAAATTGAAGACTGGGCCACTCTAACTCCTACTCATGTCTTTCCAACACTGCTTTCCAGCACCATTTCTGTCTGGGGAAGGCTATGGTTTCAAATATACTTTTGCATTTTAACTGTCTTGCCCTGTCTGATCAGGCCAAGCTATGGCCACAATTGTGTATAATTAGTTAACTTCACTCACTGTCTCTTGTGTTTACAGTTCTCTGCCCAATTCCAAGTGACAAATGGCTGTCCAAAGCCATGGGCTTGACCCCAGGTGACCCTGTGTTTGATTGCCTTCATCCCAGTGCACGGGTCAGCACTCAGAGATTCCCATAGCTCTTGCTCAGCTGCTAATTGATTTCCATGTGAATTCATGGGCCAGTTGGCAGAACTGGGCCATTGGGCACATTGACAGCACAGGCAGGAGGCAGCCTAGGGCAGCCACCACTTTAGAGCAGGTCACTGGCATACTGACTTCAAATAAAGACCTGTACTTAAGGGGACATTGCCCACCCAGTGCCAGGAAGGTAAAATGCTTACTAAGGATTCATATCCCAAGGTTCCCAGACTTCTCCTGAAAGCAGAAATTCAATGAGCAATTCCCAAGTAATAGGACAGGAGTTTCCCCAGTTTTCTTTTCAACCTTTTGTTTGGCTTCTGTGCTAGCTGATGCCAATCAACTGTCAACAAATGAGGAGTAATGCCTAGGTCACACTTCTGTTTTCCATCTGTTTATTTATGCATCATTAATACCTCCACTTTAAGAGTTGTTAATGTATCAAGACAATGTTTGTTCAAGCTCAGTAAAGTGCAGTGAAGAGGGAAGGGTCCTAGATAAGAAGTTGGAGGGCCGGACCTGGGTCTTAGACCCCCCTCTGCTTCTGACTGGATGTGTACTTCACCTCTGGCCTCAGTTTCTTCATTAGTGAAAGGAGGAGGAGGAGAAGGAGAAGAAGAAAGAGGAGGATGAAATAAAAAAGGAGGGAAGGAGAGAAGAAAGGAAACGAGAGAGGGAGGGAGGGAAACAGGAAGGAAGAAAGGAAGAAGAAAGAAAGCAGTTGGACTAGATAAATGATTTCAAAATTTCCCTCCAGCTTCCTGCTTTGTGTATTTCAAAGTATGTTATCAGGTGAATAAACATTTAAAATTGTTATGTCCTCTTGATGAATTGAGTCCCTTATCATTATAAAGTGACTTTATCACTGGAAATATTCTTTGCTCTGAAATTTACTGACTATTAATATAATGATTCCAGCTTTCTTTTGATTAGTGTTAACATGGTATACATTTTTCCATCTTTTTTATTTTTCATCTATTTGTTCTTCATATTTAAACTACGTTTTTTGTAGGAAGTTTATAGTTGGGTCTTTTTTTTCCTTCTGCCTTCTAGCTGGGATATTTAAACCATTTACATTTAATGTGATAATTGATATGGTTGGATTTAAATCTATCATCCTATCTGTTCTTTGTTTCATTTTTGCTCTTTTTTTTTTTTTTTTTACTTCTTTTGGATTTCATCTTTTTAGCTATAACTCTTTGTTGTGTTATTGTAATTGTTCATTAGAGGTTATAGTATATATCTTCAACTTATCATATTCTACCTTCAAGTGATATTATTCCACTTCACATATAGTATAAAAACCTTGCAATAGTATACTTCCATTTCTCCCCTCCCAACTTTTATACTATTGTTGTCATACGTTATGCTTTTACTTATAATCCCCATGTTAATACATTGTTATTTTTTAAACAATCGTTTCTCTTCTTTTAAATATTTATTTATTTATTTATGTGGCTGCGCTGGGTCTTAGTTATGGCATGTGGGATCTTCGCTGTGGCACGCGGGATCTTTTAGTTGCGACATGCAGGATCTAGTTCCCTGATCAGGGATTGAACCCAGGCCCTCTGCATTGGGAGCATGGAGTCTTAACCACTGTAGCACCAGGGAAGTTTCCAATTGTTTCTTAAAGAGATTTAAACAAGAAAAAAATCCCTATATATTAATATTTACTTATGCAGTTGCCATCATCAGTGCTCTTCATTCTTTCGTGTATATCCTTTTTCCACTTGGTACCATTTTCCTTCTGCCTGAAGGACTTCCTTTAACATTTCTTGTAGTGCCAGGACTGCTGCTCCTAAATTCCTTCAGTTTTGTAATTCTTAGAAAGAATATCTGCTGCCATTCTTACCTATGCTCCTCAGTATATAATGTTTTTTTTCCCTCTGGCTTTTTTAAATGTTTTTTCTTTAACACTGGTTTTGAATAATTTGATTATGATGTTACTTGGTCTAGTTTTCTTCATGTTTCTTCATGTTTCTTGGGTTAACTGGTCTTCTTGGATCTGTGGGTTAATAGTTTTTGTCAAATTTGAGACATTTTCAGCCACTGTTTACTCAAATATCTTTTCTTTTCCCCCTCTTTCTTTTGGGGACTCCATTTACACATATATTAGGCTTCTTGACGTTTTCCCACAGATCTTTGATGATTATTTCATTTTTAAAAATTATTTTATCTTTCAGTGTTTTATTGTGCATAGTTTCTATTGCTATGTCTTCAGGTTCACAAATGTTTTCTTCTGCAACATCTAATCTGCTATTAATCCCAGTGTATTTTTAGCATTTATTGTAATTTTCATCTCTAAATGTTCTATTTGAGTCTCTTATACCATCCACGTCTTTAACTTTTGAACATATGTTCTATGTTATAATTACTACTGTTCATTCTAACATTTTTATCAGTCCTGGGTCAATTGCAGTTGACTGATTTCTCTCTCCCCATTATGGGTCATATTTTTATGTTTTTTGCATGGCTGATAATTTTTGTTTAGATGAGAGTCATTGCAAATTTTACCCTGTTGGGTGCTGAATATTTTTATACTCCTATAAATATCTTGAGCTTGTTTGGGGGCACATTTAAGTCAGATGGAAAGAGTTTGATCTTTTTGGTTCTTGCTTTAAGATTTTTTAGCTAGGGGCAGAGATTGCTCATTTTAGAACTAATTATTTCCCACTTTGAAGGCGAGAGTCTTCTGTGTACTAAAGAACTCACAAAACTCAAAGAAAACCATCCAATTTAAAAAAGAGAAAAACATTGAACAATTGAGCAGACACTTCTCTTATCTATCAATCTATACAAATGTCAAAAAGGCAGATAAAAATGTGCCCAACATCATTAGTTATTAGGGAAATGCAAATTAAAATCACAATGAGATGCCCCTACACACCTATTAGAATGGCTAAAATTTTTTTTTTTTTTTTTTTTTTTTTTTTAGAATGGCTAAAATTTTTTTTAACTGACTATATCAAGTGTTGGTGAGGATGCAGAAGAATAAGAACTCTCTTATACTGCTGGTGGGGATGTAAAATGGCACAACCACTTTGCAAAACGGTTTGGCCGTTTCTTCAAAAGTTAACCATATATCTACCATATGATCTAGCCGTTCTACTCCTAAGTAATTACTCAGAAGAAACGAATGAGTGCATACATCCCACAAAAGTTTATACATGAATGTTCAAAGGAGTTTCATTTGTAACGGCCCCAAACTGGAAACCACCCAATGTCCATCAACAAGTGAATAAACAACCCGTGGTTAGCCATACAATGAAATACTACCCAGCAATAAAAAGGAATGAACTATAGATACACCCTGCAACTTGAATGGATTGCAAAATAATTACGCTGAGTGAAAGAAACCAGACAAAATAAGAATACGTACTGTATGATTTCATTTATATCATATTCGTGAATATGCAAACTACTGTAAAAGAAAACAGATCTATGTTTCCTTGAGGGCCTGAGGATAGGAGGGACCTGGAGGATGAAGGAGAAATAGGAGAGAGGAATTACAAAGGAGCACAAGGAAATCTTGGGGGGGGAGGCTATGAATGTGTTATTTTGATAGTAATGATGATTTTAGAGGTGTATACATATGCCCAAACTTACCAAATTGTATACTTTAAACATGTGGAGTTTACGGTATTTCAGTTATATCTCAATAAAGCTGTCAAAAAAAAAAAAAAAAAAAACACAAGCAGTGACTTAAAGTGGGTTTCCACTGTCCAAATTTAGGACAACCTGTGCAGGAAAAGAAATAGTAATGGCATTGGATAGAATAAAAAAAAATTATTCATGAGTCCATAGTGACACCCAAAAAAGAGAGAAAGAGAGAAAAAGAGAAGTAGGAGGAAGCAAATGTGATGGAGGTTCTTCTTTACAAAAGAATGTCAGCCAACAAACAGAAAGAAAGATGAAATAAGAAAATCACTATTTATCTACTCCCCGTTTAATAATGGATTCAGGTAAGGAGGAACGCTAGATGCCAAAATATGGGGTGAAGTCAGCTCTATAAATATTAGCCTACCCACCAAGATAAGATTAAATTACACTCAACTATTCTGCTTTTAAAAGCAGAAAAGTATGTATTGCTTCAGCTCTGCTTTAATTGCTCCTCAAACAATTTGTCTGTTTGTTATTATTGATTCACTAATACAATTGCTTGATTCATGCCTGAATTCCCACTAGACTGTATGTACCAAGAAAGAGAGGATCTGGTCCTTATTTGCTCATCAGACTTTAACAGGGTACCTGGTAAGAGCTAGTTAACTACTTCTGAAATGAATGAGTGAGTGAATGGATGAAGACAACAGACTTATAGTCAACACCATTTTAACTGAACTGCCCTGTGTTACAGCTAGCTATTAGCTGCCCTTGTAAATGCCATGAGGGCAAAAACCTGGCCTATTCTTGTCATAGATTTAGCTACAACCCCTAGAACAGCACCTGGCACATAGTATGCCTTCAGTAAATATTTGCTGAACTAACAACTTAGAATGGGTATCTCCATCAGACTGTAAACTTCGTGAGGGCAAAGACAATCTTTGAAATCCTTCTTTGAAATCCTTCCACGACAAGCACAGAGCTCTGCACATAGTAGGGGCTCAGTAAATACGTGAGAAGGAGCAAATGAATGAATGATGAAGAGTTGAATTCCATCCACACTTTCTTACTAAACTGAGTGAAGACCACAAACATTCGAAGGAGAAGCTGCTCAGGGAAGGTGGAAGTGGAAAGGGCTTTGGGAGACAGCACTGACAGCAGTGTGGATGGAAGGCCAGGCTGGTTGGGGTCCAGCCTGCTGGCAGAGGAGTGGACCCCTGAGAGCCCCACCTGCCGTGGTCCCTTCCTCTCTGCAGCCCCTAGAGCTGGACGCATTCTGACTTTGCCAGGAAAGTGCCACCCACAAACTCCCGCTTCCCCTCCAGAGAGTCCACGGTCAAGTGTTTCGTATTTGGCAGCCAGGCTGACTGAGCCAGCAAAGGCTCCAGGAGGAGGGCTCTGTGGAGTCCGGCAAGCAGGGGGTCACCTTTACTTAGTCTGTGAAAGGAAACAGTCCAGAAGAAGAAAGACCATCATCCAGAGAGTCATCAACACCCCAGGATTCTTTTCGGAGATTTGAATCTGAAAATGGAGGTTTCATTAAAGCACCAACCAAATTTAAAGAAAAAGAATAAAACAAAATGAAGCAGAGAAATCCAAGCTAACCTTTCTGCTAATGATCTTATAATTTAAGGGAGTATTACGCTCTGAAATGGGGCCTTGTCTGAGAGAATCACAGAATTGTATTGTTCGTATGCCCTGTGATTTGTTTTGGACACAGCGCTGCCTGCCACTGCATCTCAAATCTCATTAGAGCAAGTGCTGCTGGAACAAGAAACTTGTCTACAATCAGAACTACAGACAAAGGTTCACTCATTTAAGTTACACTTTCAACAACTAAATTCCAGTATGGTGAAAGCATTCTTTACCCAGAGTTTATAGTACTGAGTTTGAACTCATCCTAGCTCTTAAGTTCAGAGCTTCCAACAAAAGGAAAAGGCAACCTACCACTATCCTTCATTCCCACCTGCGACCCTGTGGGAGAGCCCAGACAGACTAAGGAAAACTCCAGTTTGATTCAGGTTGGATCGGAGTCGATTACTAAGCCATCCAAAGAGAGCAGCAGCTCCTACTCTATTAGATCACTGAAGAGAAAAAAAAATGCCTTATCCCCTTGCTACCCAAACTGTAGATCTTGAACCAGCAGCATCAGTATCAGCTGAGAATTTTTAGAAATGAAAACCTTTGTGACCTTAGATTAGGCAATTGTTGCTTAGATATAACACTAAGAGCACAAGCTACAAAAGGAAACGTGGATAAAGGAGATGTCATCAAATTTATGCTTCAAAGGACACTATCAAGAAAATGAAAAGATAACCTCCAAAATGAGAGAAAATATTTGCAAATCATATATCTGATAAGGATCTAATGTCCAGAATATATAAAGAACACTTACAACTCAACAATGAAAATACAGGGAAGTTCCCTGGTGGCCTAGTGGTTAGGATTCTGGGATTTCACTGCCGTGGCCCAGATTCGATCCCTGGTGGGAGAACTGAGATACTGCAAGCCACACAGTGCAATCAAAAAAAAACCAAAAACAAAAACAGTAAAAAGACAATGAATGTTTTTAATGTGCAAAGATTTAAATAGACATTTCTCTAAAGAAGATATATAAATGGCCAAGTAAGCACATGAAAAGATGCTCAACATCATTAGTCATTAGGGAAATGCAAGTCAAAACCACAGTGAAATGCCATTTCGCACCCACTGGAATAGCCATCACACACACACAAATAATCAGACAATAACGAGAGTTAACAAGGACGTGGAGAAAGTGGAACTCTCACACATTGCTGGTGGGGATGTAAAATGGTGCGGCCACTTTAGAAACTAGCTTGGGAGTTCCTCAGAAAGGTAAACATAGAGTTACCATATGGCCCAGCAATTCCACTCCTAGGTATATAGCCACCAGAATTGAAAACATATGTACACACAACTTGTACACAGAGATTCATATTAGCATTATTTATAATAGCCAAGAAGTGGAAACAATCCATTTGTTCATTAATTAATGGATAGAAAAACAAAATGTAGGATATCCATACAATGGAGTCAGCCATCAAAAGGAATGAAGTACTGATACGTGATGCAATATTCATGAACCTTGAAAACATTATGCTTAGCGAAGGAAGCCTGACGCAAAAGGCAGCGTGTTGGACCATTCAACTTACATGAAGTGTCCAGAATAGGCAAAAATCCACAGAGACAGAAAGTAGTTTAGAGTTAGTCAGAGACTGGAGGGAGGGGAAGCAGGGAGGAACTACCAATGGGTACAAGGTTTCTCTTTGGTGTGAGGAAGATGTTCTGGAATTAGACGGTAGTGATGGTCACAAACTGTGTGGATATACTAAAAATCACTGAATGCTACACTTTAAGTGGTGAATTTTATGGTAGGTTAATTATATCAGAATAAAAATGAAATAAAAAGAAAGAAAACGTAGGCCCCAACTCAGACTCCCTGCATTACTATCTATATTTTAACAAGATCCTCATATAATATGAATGCACATTAATGTTTGAGAAGCACTCCTCTAGCACTCTGGATCCCATACGTGGCTAAAATTTGGAATCACCCAGGGAGATTTCAAAACTGCTCCATGACCTGGTAAGTTGTCTTTCTGTGTCTTATCTGCCCAACTCACATACAAGCCCATGAGATGTGTGGGGTGGACCTCATGGCCCTTGATGGTTAGCACTATTTACAAGACATCTCTCGGTTCTCAAGCACACTTATTGCTTCATTTAAGAGCAAGGACTCTGGGCCAGGTTACCTCATTCAAATTGTAGCTATGCCACTGATTAGCAGTGAAACCTTGAACAAATGACTTATCTTCTCATGCCTCAGTTTTCTCATTTGTAAAATGGGGATAATAATACAGCTACTTCATATAGGAATAAATTACTTCATATATATATAAAGCACTTAGAATAATACCTGATATAGAGTAAGCATTATGTATATGTATTAGATATTATTATATAAGCAAATATCCTTTTATAAAATATTTATTGTATGGTATGTTATTATACATTGTATATTATTATTATATATATAATACTAGCAACTATGGAACCCTGGCCATGTGTGCAGGCACTGAGCTTGCGTTTTACATTATTTTATGTAATTATCCCAATTATTCTAAAAGATAGGAATTCATTCAGCAAATAGTTATTAAGCATCTGTCAACCATATACCTGACCCAGATGTGAAACTGAAATCAGTTCAGGTTGCTATAACACAATACCACAGACGGGTGGTATTATAAATAGCAGAAATTTCTTTCTCACAGTTCTAGAGGCTGGGAATTCCAAGATCGAGGCGTTGGCATGTTTGGTGTCTAGTGAAGGCTCACTTCCTGCTCCATAGACATAGATGGCGGTCTTCTGGCTGTGTCCTGACATGATGGAAGGGGTGAGGGAGACTCTGTGGAGTCTCTGTTACAAGGGCACTAATCCCATCATGAGGGCTCCACCCTCATGATCTAATCCCCTCCCGAAGACCCCACCTCCTAATAGCATCAAGTTTGAGGTTAAGATTTCAACATAGGGATTCTGAGGGGACAGGAACATTCAGTCCATAGCACCAGGGAAGTTAAGAGACCCACCCAGGGTCACAGAGCCTATGAGCAGGGAAGCCCAGCCTGACTCCAGAATTTTGGTTCTTGCCTATCACCTTCTGTGGCCTCCCTTCAAAAGCATACAACCTGGTAGGAGAAATGCAAAGACAAGTGGTCAACTGGGTACAGGCACGTGCGGGAAGGAGGCCTGGGGGTGCCCAGCAAGGACATTTGGGGTGGCCCTGTGTGTGGCACTAACAGAGATTGGTGCATTGTGTGGGGAGGAGGGGCAGGCAGAGGGTCTGCTGTGATCACGCTCCTTCTTTCAGGGCATGAAACCCCTCCGGGAACACAAAGGCGAGTGTGCAGTCTTCTCTATGAGCCGGGCAGACGCCCGTGTTCCAGAAGGCCCCATGTCATGAACAGGACAGCAGCAGCTCCCACGGTCAGTGCCGGCCTCAGCTCCCAGGACACACAGAGCTTGTCGCCCGGTCTGCCAACGCCTCAACCACCGAAGCAGAGCCACAAAGCCTGACCTAAGCGCCCACCTCCCCCCGATTGGTCTGCCTCTTTTCTTGGGGACTTTATGCTTTAATGCTGCTGAATGCAGAAGAAAAGAGAAATTTAAACACAACCCAAAATGACTGTGAACAAGTTGCCCAAATTCGCCATTGTCCCATGTCCTCACAGAACCCCCAACCTCAACTGCAGATCACCTCAAACTGCCGGAAGTTCTCTCTGCCCCTTTCCAAAAGCCTGAAAAACAAAGTCCCTCATGGACTCTACTCTTGCCATTATTCAAACACAAGCGATGTTTAAATAATCACTGTTCGTCTATATTTGGATTTCAAAGTGGACTTCCCCCCCATCCAGATGTTACTGCTTATGTGACTGTCTTCGTTCAGAGAAACAGTGCGGAGGACCCAGTCTCTGGGGCACTTTTCTGTAACTCACCACTCGGCTGTTCTCTTTCCAAAAAAAAAAAAACAAGGACTGTTTTTGATGTAAAACACTAGTTGTTTCGGAACTGTGGCATTTCTCCTTGCTAAACTTTCTCCTCACTTACCTTGCCCAGCCAAAAGGCTCTCTCCTAATGGAACTGCTGGAACCCCTTACCCTCCATTAAAATGCTAATCTGTTTCAGAGGGGAGGGAAGAGAGAGAGAGAGAGATAACTGAGTGGGTAAATGGACTCAGAAAGAATGAAATGTTGTGAAGACATCCCCGTGTGTGTGTGTGTGTGTGTGCGCGCGCGCGCACGTGCACACGCGCGTGTGTTTGGGGGATGGTAGGCAGAGAGTAGGCAGGGGGATCAGAATCATATTTTGGCAGTATTTTCACAAAACAAGGAATCACCAGTCTAGCTACTTGATTAAATCATAATCACGTTGGGTTTGATCTAATCTTGACTTTAAGAGTTTTGCATGGGCACCAGGATTGGCAGTCAATGGGACATGCGTCTATGTATGACTCTCTTCCTTAAGTTTGTTATGATTAGATCAACTATGGGCTTTTATAAAAGTAAACATTTTCAAGTAAGCACTAATCAATTCACCACGTTAAGGTAGTGACTCTTTTTCTGTCCTCGTGTCCTTTCCACGCTGTTAAACATATTGCCTGGATACGCTCTATCTGATCTGATTCCAGAACACCCAGTCAAGCCTGGGTGCAGGAGTTGGTGGTTTGGGGGGCAGGGGAAGAGCAGTCAGGTAGAAAACTCATCAAGTCAAAATACCTGTGTTCATAGCCTGGCTTCATCAGTCACCAGCCTTTATCATTGGAACAAATCACATAACTTCTGTGAGTAGAGGCTTTCTCCTTCTCTAAAGGGAGTATAACACGCCTAATTTGCAGGGAAGATTAGTGGTAATATGTAAAAAGTATAGTTATTTTTATAATCTATAATTTTCCCTGGTTAGTGTTTAATTGAGGCATACAGACCATTTGCTTTCTTCTTGTTTCACCTAGCCATGCTGTTAAATGCACATGCACAGTCTTTCCACAAATGTTTGTACTACAGAGTAGCATTCTTGCATCACAGATCAAAAGACTAAAATATACTTTCTTCCTAAAAGTAACAGAAGGCACAGCCATTGCTCTGACAGAGAGCAGCTGCATAAAAGAATAATGGCCACAACAATGACAATCACTTTGTTGTTAACATCTTTATTGGAGTATAATTGCTTTACAATGTTGTGTTAGTTTCTGCTGTATAACAAAGTGAATCAGCTATATGCGTATGTATGTCCCCTCCCTCTTGCATCTCCCTCCCACCCTCCCTATCCCACCCCTCTAGGTGGTCACAAAGCATGGATCTCCCTGTGCTATGCAGCTGCTTCCCACTAGCTATCTATTTTACATTTGGTAGTGTGTATATGTCAATGTTACTCTCTCATTTCGTCCCAGCTTACCCTTCCCTCTCCCTGTGTCCTCAAGTCCATTCTCTATGTCTGTGTCTTTGCTCCTGTCCAGCCCCTAGGTTCATCAGAACCCTTTTTTTTATTTAGATTCCATATACATGTGTTAGCATTATGGGATTTGTTTTTCTCTTTCTGACTTCCTTCACTCTGTACGACAGACTCTAGGTCCACCAACCTCACTACAAATAACTCAGTTTTCTTCCTTTCTATGGCTGAGTAATATTCCATTGTATATATATGCCACATCTTCTTTAACTATTCATCTGTCAGTGGACACTTAGGTTGCTTCCATGTCCTGGCTATTGTAAATAGTGCTGCAATGAACATTGTGGTACATGACTCTTTTTGAATTATGGTTTTCTCAGGGTATATGTCAGTAGTGGGATTGCTGGGTCCTATGGTAGTTTTATTTTTAGTTTTTTAGGGAACCTCCATACTGTTCTCCATAGTGGCTGTATCCATTTACATTCCCACCAACAGTGCAAGAGGGCTCCCTTTTCTCCACACTCTCTCCAGCATTTATTGTTTGTAGATTTTTTGATGATGGCCATTCTGACCAGTGTGAGATGATAGCTCATTGTAGCTTTGATTTGCTTTTCTCTAATTATTAGTGATGTTGAGCATGTTTTCATGTGTTTGTTGTCAGTCTGTATATCTTCTTTGGAGAGATGTCTATTTAGGTCTTCTGCCCATTTTTGGATTGGGTTATTTGTTCTTTTGATATTGAGCTGCATGAGCTGCTTGTATAGTTTGAAGATTAATCCTTTGTCATTCGTCTCATTTGCAAATATTTTCTCCCATTCTGAGGGTTGTCTTTTCATCTTGTTTATTGTTTCCTTTGTTGTGCAAAAGGTTTTAAGTTTCATTAGGTCCCATCCCATTTATTTATTTTTGTTTTTATTTCCATTTCTCTAGGAGGTGGGTCAAAAAGGATCTTGCTGTGATTTATATCAAAGAGTGTTCTTCCTATGTTTTCCTCTAAGAGTTTGATAGTGTCTGGCCTTACATTTAGGTCTTTAATCCATTTTGAGTTTATTTTTGTGAATGGTGTTAGGAAGTGTTCTAATTTCATTCTTTTACATGTAGCTGTTCAGTTTTCCCAGCACCACTTATTGAAGAGGCTGTCTTTTCTCCATTGTATACTCTTGCCTCCTTTATCAAAGATAAGGTGACCATATGTGCATGGGTTTATCTCTGGGCTTTCTATCCTGTTCCATTGATCTATATTTCTGTTTTTGTGCCAGTACTATACTGTCTTATTACTGTAGCTTTGTAGTATGGTCTAAAGTGAGGGAGCCTGATTCCTCCAGATCTGTTTTTCTTTCTCAATATTGCTTTGGCTATTCAGGGTCTTTTGTGTTTCCATACAAATTGTAAATTTTTTGTTCTAGTTCTGTGAAAAATGTCATTGGTAGTTTGATAGGGATTGCACTGAATCTGCAGATTGCTTTGGGTAGTAGAGTCATTTTCACAATGTTGATTCTTCCAATCCAAGAACATGGTATATCTCTCCATCTGTTGGTATCATCTTTAATTTCTTTCATCAGTGTCTTATAGTTTTCTTCATACAGGCCTTTTGTCTCCTTAGGCAGGTTTACTCCTAGGTATTTTATTCTTTTTGTTGCAATAATAAATGGGAGTGTTTCCTTAATTTCTCTTTCAGATTTTTCATCATTACTGTATAGGAATACAAGAGATTTCTGAGCATTAATTTCAGTATCCTGCTACTTTACCAAATTCATTGATTAGTTGTAGTAGTTTTCTGGTAGCATCTTTAGGATTCTCTATGTATAGTATTATCTCATCAGCAAACAGTGACAGTTTTACTTCTTCTTTTCCAGTTTGGATTCCTTTTATTTCTTTTTCTCCTCTGATTGCTGTGGCTAAAACTTCCAAAACTATGTTGAATAAGAGTGGTGAGAGTGGGCAACCTTGTCTTGTTCCTGATCTTAGAGGAAATGTTTTCAGTTTTTCACCATTGAAAACGATGTTGGCGGTGGGTTTGTCATATATGGCCTTTATTATGTTGAGGTACGTTCCCTCTATGCCTACTTTCTGGACAGTTTTTATCACAAATGGGTGTTGAATTTTGTTGAATGCTATTTCTGCATCTATTGAGATGATCATGTGGTTTTTATTCTTCAATTTGTTAACATGATGTATCACATTGATTGTTTTGCATATATTGAAGAATCCTTGCATTCCTGGGATAAACCCCACTTGATCATGGTGTATGATCCTTTTAATGTGCTGTTGGATTCTATTTGCTAGTATTCTATTGAGGATTTTTTCATCTATGTTCATCAGAGATATTGGCCTGTAGTTTCCTTTTTTTGTGACATCTTTTTCTGGTTTTTATATCAAGGTGATGGTGGCCTTTTAGAATCAGTTTGGGAGCGTTCCTCCCTCTGCTATATTTTGGAAGAGTTGGAGAAGGATAGGTGTTAGCTCTTCTCTAAATGTTTGATAGAATTCACCTGTGAAGCCATCTGGTCCTGTGCTTTTGTTTGTTGGAAGATTTTTAATCACAGTTTCAATTTCAGTGCTTGTGATTGGTCTGTTTATATTTTCTATTTCTTCCTGGTTCAGTCTCAGAAGGTTGTGCATTTCTAAGAATTTGTCAATTTCTTCCAGGTTGTCCATTTTATTGGCCTACAGTTGCTTGTAGTAATCTCTCATGATCCTTTGTATTTCTGCAGTGTCAGTTGTTACTTCTCCTTTTTCATTTCTAATTCTGTTGATTTAAGTCTTCTCCCTTTTTTTCTTGATGAGTCTGGCTAATGGTTTATCAATGTTGTTTATCTTCTCAAAGAACCACCTTCTAGTTTTATTGATCTTTGCTATCATTTCCTTCATTTCTTTTTTATTTATTTCTAATGTGATCTTTATGATTTCTTTCTTTCTGCTAACTTTGGGGGGGGGTTGTTCTTCTTTCTCTAATTGCTTTAGGTATAAGGTTAGGTTTTTTATTTGAGATATTTCTTGTTTCTTGAGGTAGGATTGCATTGCTATAAACTTCCCTCTTAGAACTGTTTTTGCTGCATCCCGTAGGTTTTGGTTCGTCGTGTTTTCATTGTCATTTGTTTCTAGGTATTTTTGATTTCCTCTTTGATTTCTTCAGTGATCTATTGGTTATTTAGTAGTGTACTGTTTCGCCTCCATGTGTTTGTGTGTTTTACAGTTTTTTTTCCTGTAATTGATATCTAGTCTCATAGCATTGTGGTTAGAAAAGATACTTGATACGATTTCAATTTTCTTAAATTTACCAAGGCTTGATTTGTGACCCAAGATATGATTTATCCTGGAGAATGTTCCATGAGCATTGAGAAGAAAGTGTATTCTGTTGTTTTTGGATGGAATGTCCTATAAATATCAATTAAGTCCAGCTTGTTTAATGTATCATTTAAAGCTTGTGTTTCCTTATTTATTTTCATTTTGGATGATCCGTCCATTGGTGAAAGTGGGATGTTAAAGTCCCCTATTATGATTGTGTTACTGTTGATTTCCCCTTTTATGACTGTTAGCATTTGTCTTATGTATTGAGGTGCTCCTATGTTGGGTGCATAAGTATTTACAATTGTTATATATTCTTCTTGGATTGATCCCTTGATCATTATGTAGTGTCCTTCTTTGTCTCTTGTAATAGTCTTTATTTTAAATTCTATTTTGTCTGATATGAGAATTGCTACTCCAGCTTTCTTTTGATTTCCATTTGCATGGACTATCTTTTTCCATCCCCTCACTTTCAGTCTGTATGTGTCCCTAGGTCTGAAGTGTGTCTCTTGTAAACAGCATATATATGGGTCTTGTATTTTTATCCATTCAGCCAGTCTATGTCTTTTGGTGGGAGCATTTAATCCATTTACATTTAAGGTAATTATCGATATGTATGTTCCTATTACCATTTTCTTAATTGTTTTGGATTTGTTTCTATAGGTCTTTTCCTTCTCTTGTGTTTCCTGCCTAGAGAAGTTCCTTTAGCATTTGTTATAAAGCTGGTTTGGTGGTGTTGAATTCTCTCAGCTTTTGCTTATCTGTAAAGGTTTTAATTTCTCCATCAAATCTGAATGAGATCCTTGCTCGATAGAGTAATCTTGGTTGTTGGTTGTTCCCTTTCATCACTTTAAATATGTCCTGCCAGTCCCTTCTGGCTTGCAGAGTTTCTGCTGAAAGATCAGCTGTTAACCTCATGGGGATTCCCTTGTATGTTATTTGTTGCTTTTCCCTTGCTCCTTTTAATGTTTTTTCTTTGTATTTAATTTTTGATAGTTTGATTAATATGTGTCTTGGCGTGTTTCTCTTTGGGTTTATCCTGTATGGGACTCTCTGTGCTTCCTGGACTTGATTGACTACTTCACTTCCCACGTTAGGGACGTTTTTGACTATAATCTCTTCAAATATTTTCTCAGACCCTTTCTTTTTCTCTTCTTCTTCTGGGATCCCTATAATTCAAATGTTGGTGCGTTTAATTTCCCAGAGGTCTCTGAGACTGTCCTCAGTTCTTTTCATTCTTTTTTCTTTTTCTGCTCTTTGGCAGTTATTTCCACCATTTTATCTTCCAACTCACTTATCTGCTCCTCTGCCTCAGTTATTCTGCTATTGATTCCTTCTAGAGTATTTTTAATTTCAGTAATTGTATTGTTCATCACTGTTTGTTTGCTCTTTAGTTCTTCTAGATCCTTGTTAAATGTTTCTTGTATTTTCTCCGTTCTGTTTCTGAGATTCTGGATCATCTTTACTATCTTTACTTTGCATTCTTTTCCAGGTAGGTTGCCTATTTCGTCTTCATTTATTTGGTCTTGTAGGTTTTTACCTTGCTCCTTCGTCTGTAACATATTTTTTTGTCGTTTCATTTTTCTTTTTTCTTTTGATGGGTGATGCTGTATTCCTGTCTTACTGGTTGTTTGGCCTGAGACCTCTAACGCTGGAGTTTGCAGGCAGTTGGATAGAGCCAGTTCTTGGTGCTGAGATGAGGACCTCTGGGAAGCCTCATTCCGATTAATATTCCCTGCGGTCGAAGGTTCCCTGTTAGTCCAGTGGTTTGGACTCAGAGCTCCCGCCACGGGAGCTCGGGCCAACATCTGGCCTGGGAACCAAGATCCCCCAAGCTGGATTCTTGCTGGGGGTTCCTCCCATTCCCTCAGGTATCCATGGTCCCCCACCGGTGCCTGGTAGGTGCCCTAGTTGTGCGGAGACACGAATTCCACATCCTTCTAGTATGCCATCTTAACTCCCCACTACCAATAATGACTTTTCTTAGGCATTGAACTAAGCACCCTTCAAGCCGCACAGCAGAATTTCCCAACCGTGGCACCCTTGACATTGGGGCCAGATCCTTCCTCATTGTGGGGCCATCCCGTGCCTTGTAGGATATGTAGCAGCTTCCCTGGCCTCTCCCGGCTAGCTACCAGCGGCGACCAGTCCACTCCACCACACTTGTGATGTGGCCTCAAAAATGTCTCCTGATGTTGCCAAATATCTGCTGGGGGGCGAAATCATCCCCCATTGAGAACCACTGGCTTAGAGCATTTAATATTCACAATGAACAGGTGAGGCTGGGACGATTGATATTCCCATCTTAGAAGTGAAGAGGCTGAGCGTCTGTGCAGCTAAGTGAGGGAACCAGACAAGCCTATACCTGCTCCACCCACAAAACTGGAGAAGAGTTGCTTGGACCATCTCCAGTCTCATTTGTAGAGGCCTGGGGAGGTGGAGGAGGGACAAGAGGAAGAGCAAGATGTGCTTTCAGGAAAGGGGACAACTGCTTCCTTCCCATGTCCACCATGGAGACAGACATGTCCTGCCCAACCTGGGGCAGCCAGTGAAGCCAGGTGGGACCAAGGTGGAGTAGGTGTCCCGGGAGCCACGATGAGAGAACGCTTCAGGGAAGGATTGGCAACTGTGTCTACTGCTGCCCATCACCTGATTTCAGGAAACTTAGCTCAGAGATCTGGCCAGTGAGGAGGCCACAGGTGACCCTGCAAAGTTAGTCAAGAGTTTCTAACAATTTGTATTAATATATTATGAAAGCCATGTATATGCTATTATTATTTTCGATTAAAAAATAAACCTTCATAGGAAGGCCATGTTTATCCCCATTAAAAGTATTTCCAATTCCAATTATGGTATAAAATAGAGCAGCACCTTATGATGAATGTTCTGCAAAAGAGGATCCTGGATTCTGGGACCCCCTCCTCCTTTGGAACACGTTTGAGATCCTGGGAACAGTGACTTAGTGGGAGACAGACATTTGCCTGAGGGAAGAACTGGTCTCCGCTTCCCACACAAAAAGGGGCACAGCCATCGCTCCAGAACCAGACCAGGATGTGAAGGCCTAACATAAACCATTGTCCATGCCCAATGGCCACCAGTACAGAGGATTCAAAGGCAGGACTGCCCTGGAAAATTCCAAATGTGAGACAGCCGAGGCCCACCTTCCATAAATGAAAGGGGAGAACTGTTCACTCGAGCCAAATATAAAACACATGATAATGGTAAGAATGTTTGTTTTTACCTTATTAAATTGTGAGGTAACTTCCTTTCTGACTGCATGATTAAACTCGGAATTGCAGCCAATCTATGAGATTTGTGATGCAAACTGTCCCCTGTAATAAATGGTGGCATAAAATGACCTGTGGGTAAAATGGCATAAGGAAAACTGTTGACCTTGGATCCCCTGCCGATTGCTGCCTGGAACACAGAGTGCATCCACAGTAACATTGTTACCATTATATTTAGTACGTTCAAGGGGTCCTAAGTGACTCCCTGGGAGGAGCAGTTAACTGCCTTTGGGTGTTTTCTATTTTCTCTCTCTCTTTTTTTTTTAATGCCAAAATGTTTACTCTGAAAATCCCTGTTCCCGCTAACTGAAAAGTAACAGTCTTTCTGAGGAAAGAAAGACAACGTTCAAAATGAATTCTTCACTGCTATCACTTTACCAACTCTGCTTCCAGTTGGAGTAGCCTGAGGTAGACAACCCTAGGGGAGCCAGTTGCCCATAATCTCCTATTCATTCTCCAACTTTCTCTCCATCATCACCCCTCTCCCATAAAAGAACAACCCTACTCATCCCTCCCGTTTTGTTTCCAGCGTTGTCGGAGTGGTGTATAGTTTATGAGGCGCTTTGGCAAACAGGGTTTCCCACAAGTTAGGAGACCTAAGCCACTTCCTTTGACTGAGGCTGCCAGCATACTCAAAATGAAGGGGGAAAAGACCAAAAGAAAGTTATAAAAACTTATGGAACTGTTAAAGCATTCATACTGGGCAACTATTACTTTTAATGTGCATGCACAAGTGCCGTTCAATGCAACACAACTGCATCTCATTGATAGTGTAGGTACATACATGTGTGTGTATAATTTTCAAAAATATAAATTTGAGACAATTTGTGAACGTGAGGCCAAAGGGCTTCCTTGGTTCCTCTCCCCACCCCACTCGTCTACCCACTCAGCCCAGCTCACATCTACAGGATGGTTGCTCTTCTCAATAAGCCTTTATGCAGAGGAAGAGTGTGTATTCATAGTTTTCCACTTGATAAAGAAGGACACTAAAGCCTGGAAGGTTGGGTGAGACTCCTGAGATTGCAAAGCTGAGTGGTGAGCAAGGAATCGAACCTAGGTCTTCGTACCCCAAAATCACAGTTCTTTCTACTATGGGGCCTTCCGACGTCTTCCAAAATGCTTTCCCCAAATAATGAGAATTCACTATGGTTCTCTTCTTTAGAAAGAGGCAGATAGCGCCCGGTGGCACATAATTAAAGAATAAATGTGCGTAAACTGCATGGTAATGGAGGAAATTCAAATGGGGGTAGAGGAGGAAGACAGTCTCAGTCCCAGGACGGCAGCTCCCCCAAGACCAGCAACCTGCTCTGTTCTGAACTTCATAAACTCTGTACTGCGCTGTCTCCCAGGCCATCTGAGCATAGTAAGAGTTCATTCATCCAGCCAACATTTATCGTGTGGACCATGTGCTGGGTGCTGGGTGCTGGGTGCTGGGCAGCAGGCTGCTAAGATGACTCAGGAATTCTTTCTGACCTCCAGGTACCCGAGGCTCATAGAAGCGACATGGAAGAGACAGCAGGTACCCACAGGATACACTGGGCCATCAGGCAATAACTTCAAACTAATTCCAACAATAGAAACTGTTTGAATAAAATAAAATTCCATAAAATAGACTTCTATACAAACACTGGTAGAATTGTAGGTCTTTTTTTAAAATTGAGGCATAACTGACATATAACATTATATTGGTTTCAGATGTCTAACGTAATAATTCAATACTTGTACATATTGCAAAATGATCACCACAGTAAGTCTAGTTAACATGCATCACCACACACAGTTACACATTTTCTTTCTTACGGTGAGAACTTTAAAGATCTCTCTACTCTCCTAGCAGCTGTATATACAATACAGTTTATTAACTATAGTCACCATGCTGTACATTACATCCCCAGGACTCCTTTATTTTATACCTCTAAGTTTGTACCTTTTGGCCTCCTTCACCCTTTTTGCCCACCTCCCTCCCCCACAACAATTGTAAGGTTTTATTAAAAAGATGAGCCCAAGTATTTTTAAGTGACTAACACATGTTTAAAATGGAATGTAGAATATGTTCTCTATGTAGATCTAAAATATAGATAATCTAACTACAGAAGGAAATACACCAAAATATTAGCAGAAGTTGTCTCTGAGTGGTGGGATTATGCATGGTTTTAATGGATTTCTAATTTGAGTTTATCTATGTTTTCAAATTTAATAAAAAAACATGTTTTACTCTTGGAATAAGTAAAGACACAGTAACGATCAGTTTGGCTACATCTGCAAAGAATGTCACAAATCACAAAGGAAATCTTATTGTACCGTCCAGCAAAAAGAATCAGTAAGGAAATTATGTAAACAGTATGCTCTCTACTTCATAGTTTAAAACAATAATAAAAGGGGAAAAATCAAACCCTGAAGGACTGGAAGGTAATATGCTAAAATGTGACAGATGTTGTCTTTGGAGAGTAATTTTTTATCTCCATTTTCATGCCTTTTTTTCAAGTTTTCTACAATAAGCATGAATTGCTTACATGGTGTTAGAAATTAAACAGTAAGTGATTAAGCAGAAATGAACTACAGGGGGCTTCCCTGGTGGCGCAGTGGTTAAGAATCCGCCTGCCAATGCAGGGGACACGGGTTCGAGCCCTGGTCCGGGAAGATCTCACATGCCGCAGAGCACCTAAGCCCGTGTGCCACAACTACTGAGCCTGCACTCTAGAGCCCACTAGCCACAGCTACTGAGTCCACGTGCCACAACTACTGAGCCCGTGCGCCTAGAGCCCATGGTCTGCAGCAAGAGAAGCCACAGCAGTGAGTAGCCTGAGCGCCGCAAGGAAGAGCCGACCCCACTCGCCGAAACTAGAGAAAGCCCGTGGGCAGCGATGAAGACCCAATGCAGCCAAAAATAAATTTTAAAAATAATAAAAAATAATAGATAAATTAAAAAAAGAAATGAACTACAGGAGTGAGGAAAAGGTTAGAGTGGATATTGATGTTTCTGAGAAGTGTAAGAGGCCACCCCAGGGTGGCAATATTTGGGCCTCTGACTACCACAAAAAGTGGATTTTCCCACCCAAAAGAGATTAAAATACCCTCGCCATTACCAGAACACACCAAAAATGTTATTTTAAAATTATCTTGGCAGAGGTGAGAGACCTAAGAATGCAAAGATACAGAATGAGTCAGCCGAGGCAGAGAGACAGCTGTAGCAACACAGCCACTTCTACTCAACTGCTAAGGCAGAAAGATAGCCTTTAGCATAGCATGGTGAGGCAAACCCTGCCTTCCAAAGAAAACACTTGCTAAAAACTTGGTACTTGAAGATTGTACTCTCAAGAAATGTAAAGTCGAAGAACTTTCTACAGTGAGCATTTAAAACCCTGGTATTAGATGAAGGCCTCCTAATGGTACTATATGGCCTGACGCAAAATGCCATCTACATGTGTGTCCCCAAAACGGACTAAAACTAAAACTAGCTTAATCCAGGCTGGCCCAGACTCGTTTTTTGGAGGATCTGTTTTTCCCTAGGGAGGAGCAAATAGAGCTGGTACATCCTCTAAATGTCAATGATTTTCAACAAAACCGTTGTCAACTTCATAAAGTTCTTGACTTAAAGAACCCCCTCGAAAATAGTTATGGTTGCTGTGCTTAGGGGCACTCTACCTGCCAATCATCGTCTAAATTCTGATGCCAAAGTGAACAAAACCAAGTTGAATAAGAGCTACCAGCTATTTTTAATTTGTGCCAAGCCCTTTACGAATATTTTTTATTTTATTCCCAAAACAATTGAATGAGGTAGGAAACATTATAAATCCTATTTTACAGACAAACAGAGGCTTTAAAAGATTAAGTAATTTGCCCAAAGTTACTCAGCTAATAAGTGAGAAAACTAGAACTTGAATCCAATCTCTGTGACCCACAATGCCCAGATTTTAACCACCCAACTTTGTTATAAGGAATTTTTTAAATCTGTAACTCTCTACAGAATTTAGTCTTAAGATTATTTCTGTCTGAATATACTACAGGTTGTACATGATTAATCTTTATTATTGGGAAAAAATTAAATCCATATCAAAAATGTTACCTACAGTACCATAAGGATGTATTAATTTTTAGGCACTTTATACAAATTAACTCATTTAATCATCATAACAGTCACGTAAAATCCGACTATTATCCCCATTCACAGATGAGAAAACTGAGGTGCATAGACATCAAAATCATACAGGAAGAGGCAGAGCAAGGATTTGAACCCAGGTCTGATTCTTGAACCCATGCTCTTAAGAGATACTCTACAGTTGGTATCATATAGTCACGCAAGCAAAGATATGACCCACTGAGTGAGTGGTGAAAATATTTTCTCAACCCATCATTAAACTAAGTGCTTTACAGGCAACAGGTTAATGGTTCACTGATACCCACCTATCTTTCCAAAACCTAGTATGGGTAGAAGGCCACGCACAGGATGTCGTTGTGTGTGAGTGTTTCAGTAGCTTATTCAGGTTGAAGGCATAAGCAATGTACTACCGTGCCATCTCCAAATCCTGTCTCCTCCTTACTGAATTTTCTTTTAAAAAATTCCATTTGTCTACCCACTCCATTAAAAACAATTTTTTTTTTTGTCTTGAGTGCAAAGCATCACCAGGAAGATAACAATTTAAAGAGAAATGAGAGTAAGAGATCCCATGGTTCACCTTACTGAAGTGAAAAAGCAAAGTTACATGGGACTTCGGCAGTTGTCTCAGACAGCAAGTGATTCCTCCATAAGAGAAGAGCCCCAAGCCAGCCAGGGAATGAATGATCACTGAGAACCAGAACTCGATCCACTCAGAAAATCTTCCTTCGTCTGCCCTGAGCACCCAGGTCAAACATCAGTGGATCTCACTGTCCCTTCAGTTTGCCAGACTAAGACCTGTCGTGAAAACTCCTTACAATTACTCTTTACATTTTTGCTTTCTTGATGATTCTATCACATGGTGACAAACTCATTTAAATTGACCTCTGTAATAAAACAAAAAATTTTGAAACTATAATATTTCAAAGCTGGAGGAAATTTAAATTGTCATCTTGATACCATTTCATCCATTTGAATATCAAAACACTGAAACTGACAAAGATACAAGGACACACATGTTCATAGTTTGTTGGCAGGAACCTGAATTGTTGCACAATTTTGGAAATGAATCTGGTAGTATCTTTTAAAATTAAAAACATACACTTTCTTTCATCCAGCATTTCCACTTCTGGAAATCTATCTGTTAGAAATAAATCTACTCAGTATATAAGGATATACGTGTAACATTTGTACTATGCGGTATTAAGCAGCAATGTAAAAAGAAAGAGTGAGATCCACATCTATTTATCTAAAGAAATGTCTACAATGCATTTATTAGGTGAGAAAAACAGGATGGGGAAAAATAGATATAGTCTGAGGAGGGAGGGAGGGAGAGGGAGATAGAGGGGGAAAAGACTAGGTGAAATGAAAATTTGAGAAAAATACTATAATCTAAAGCCAAATGTAGACTAGATAATAGAAAATACTCCCTTAATTCCCCGTGTGTAAAGTGATACAGTAACAGTACTTGTCTCAGAGGGTTATTGTAACAATCAAATGAATTAATGTATTTAAAGAGCCTAGGACAGAGCCTGGCACATACTAGTAGTAAACGAGTGTTTTTGTTATTTTAAAATTCTATCTATAATAGAGAGTAGAATGGTGGTTGCCAGTCGCTGGGGGTGGGACGGGGGATGGGGGGGACTGGGGAGATGTTGGTCAAAGAGTACAAATTTCTAGTTATAAGATAAATAGGTTCTAGGGACCTAATGTACTGCATGGTGACTGTAGTCAACACTACTGTATTAAACAGTTGAAAGCTGCTAAGGTAGTAATTCTTAAATGTTATCACCACCATAAACAAAAAAAAAAGGTAATTATTTAAGATGATGGAGGTATTAACTAACCTCATTGTGGTAATCATTTCACAATATATATGCGTCTCAATGGATCTGGACCTTAAACTTACATATGTTATATGTCAATTACATCTCAATAAAGTTTTTAAAAACAAGCAATAAATTAATTAAATTAAATTCTATCTGTAATATTATTACAAAGATGCACATATTATATGCACGTAAAGATAAACGTGGTAGAAGATAATATGGACACATGAAACATTGCTTTGCTCAAATGATGGGATTTTTTTTTTTTTTTTTTACCCTAGTTCTCCAACCAGGGATTGAACCTGCACCCCTTGCATTGGAAGCACGGAATATTAACCACTGGACCACCAGGGAAGTCCCTGGAACTTTTTTTGTTTTTGTTTTTGTTTTTTGCGGTACGCGGGCCCCTCACTGTTGTGGCCTCTCCCGTTGCGGAGCACAGGCTCCGGACGCGCAGGCTCAGCGGCCATGGCTCACGGGTCCAGCCGCTCCGCGGCATGTGGGATCCTCCCGGACTGGGGCACGAACTCGCGTCCCCTACATCGGCAGGCGGACTCTCAACCACTGCACCACCAGGGAAGCCCTGGAACTTTATTTTAATGTTGCTTTTGCCGTACTGTTGGGGATGGGGAAAGTGAGTTCATCTCTAACTAAGTCTCCTTACCCGAAGGCAGAACTACATCTCCTCCGTGAAGGCAAAGGGGTATGTTTGCCAACCCTATTTTTTATAACTGCCATCAAATAACTGCCTTACGTGTTGTATTTCCAAAGTTTAACCCACGGTAGAGTGCTTTCCTTTAACTACAGTGACCATCTATTTAGAATCTAACATGGAAACCCTTTTCATGACAAAGGAGTTTTGAAAACTCTTGCAAAAAGGCATAAAAGTTAAATCACAGTTATCTATGCTTTTAATAAATAAATGCCATTTATCGAAAAGAATTAATTTTCATAAAATCAGAACTGTGTTGGACAGACGAGATAAAGACTGCCCATCTGTCTGGGCAAATCCTCCCTGGAGTGCTCATACTGCCGTCTCAGTGGAAGCACTGAGTGTTACCCTTTTCATAAATCTCCCTGTATTTGAGGACACCATTCAACTTTATCTGAAACGGAGTGGCCACATTCTGCTGGCTACGGCCCAATCCCTCCAGAGACCAGCCGAGAACATAAAACGTTAGAAAAGAGCCTGGAGGATGCCAAGTCTAGAAGAGGATCCTGAGGCTTGTGTGTCATGTTCCTATAAACATAAATCACTGTCTCCACGTCAGTTGAGAGCCCAACCCCATCTGTTCCCCTCTCAGAGGGATTTTCAGATTCTGAAGAGCAGAAGGCACTCAAGAGTTAAGAGCCGTTCTTTGCTGCTGGAAGAACTGGCTCTAGAACCAGGAAGGTTAAATTATAAATCTTTGGCAACACGGTTTTTTCTACGTCATTTTCCTCTGGGAGTAGATGAGGAACAGCTGGATGTTTGGATAGAAAAACCACTGGAAAAACTTGAGCTGGTTAACAACTTTTCCCAAACCTTCACTCAGCCAACTCCTTGCCGTTCTGGTCTCAGCTCCATTGTCACCACCTTGGAGTCTCTTTCCCTGATGCTCAACCTCACGCCCTCCTCTTAAACATATCACCTTCTTTCTCTGTGGCACTTATCGCTATCGGGAATTATTTATTTGCTTATTATCTCTCTTCCCACCAAAATATTGAGCACAGAGGTTGTGTCTGGCTTTTCACTGCCGTGTCCCCAGTGCCTGAAACAGTGCTGGCGCATAGTGCTTGATGTTTAAATTTGTTGAGTGAACTGAACATGAGTGAATAACCGTTGTGCATTTCTACTTCTATTTTCCTTCCAATGTTTCTTTAATGAGCATGGATTTCCCTTCTCATAATCGTAACAATGTTTATTCTTTTAAAAGAAAACATCTGCCTACCTGAATTCAAACTCCACTTTAAATACTTAGGCAATCTAATTAGTGTAGGCTCTTACGGGTCCTGGAAGATGGGGATTTTGTCTTACTCATTTCTGTGTCCTCAGCGTCCAGCATAGAGCCTGACTCAGAGTGGACACTCAACAAGCAGAAGACTGTGTATTGATCACATGCCTGACGCTCTGCTCGTCGTTTTCCTACTCATGATCTGTCCCATCTCATCATCCCAACAGTCCCATGGAGTTGGATTGTAATCCACATTTTACAGATGAAATAACTGAGGCTTAGTAACTTCAAGTTTAAAAACTTGCTAGTAAGCAGCAGAGCTAGTTTTTGAATCCAGGTCTGGAAAGTCCCCTAACTGCTGCACCTTCCAGTCTCCCAAATTTCCCTAATACAAGGTCACTCAGCAAAAGTTTTCCCTTTTAGGAGGGGCAGTGAAATCAATGGTGTTTTGTTCCTATAATCTACGTGCTCTAATTTTGGCCAGATTGCCATTATATCCAGGACAGGACCAGGCACAGAGCAGATGTTCAATGAATACTCGTTGGGTGGGTGGGTGGGTGGGAGGGATGAAGGGAGGGAGGGCTTCTCAGAAGACCATCAAGGAAAAAAAGGCCAAAAGTCCTTTGCCTTATGAGGTGGATGACCTTGGCAATGTGAAATCAGAGAAATAGCTTCCTGCCTCTGTGACAAATGCTCCTGGCATCTCCAATGCCTTTCCCTGACAGAGGAGCATTCTACCACACCTGTTGGCATATCAGCATTTCTACCTGGCATTAGTAATCCCTAAAGGAGGTTCAAACCCTGAATGGTTTGACACTGTGACCTGCTGGGGAGAGAATGGGGAGGGAAGGGACAGAGAAACACCGAATCTGGTGTGAAAATTCCCTCTCTCCCACCTCTGGTTCTGTTGTCATACTAAGGAATACATTATAAGATCAGACTCTAAAAGCCTGTGGCTGCCTTTGCTTGGATCCAAGATAGGATCAATGTGTGTGGGGAGAGAAATCATTAGTAAACTACTTTCTCTGATGCCTATGAAAACTACAGGTTTGCTCTCCTTAGAAAAGGCATCTTATTTGAAGTGGTGTGGAAATTCATTGTTCAACTGCCTGTTCTCTCTGCAGGTCTGAGCTGGAAGGGATCAGATCTGTTTTATTTAATTGCTGTAGAGCCAGCTTTGCCACAGAGCCTAGACACACAGGAGCCATGCAAGCGTATTTGTTAATTTATGCATCTGATACATATTAATTGAATGCAGATCAACAGTCCGCTATTTGCAATTCCAAACTCCAAAAAGCCCTGCAAAGGACGGCAAGCTTCTTTGATAGGGACTCCTGACCTAAATAGACATGAAGCTATTCAAAGTCTTTATTGATCTCCCTTAATGTGAATATTCATGTATTCTGCACCTTTCACTGCAGATCTGCAAATGTGTCTGATGATAGGATGCCACCCCTGACCCTTGGGGTGTTACATAACTTAGTGGATTGGACCCCGTGACCTTTCTAAAATGTGAAAATTCTGAATTCCCAAAACACTTGGACCCCACGGGTTTCAGATAAAGGGTTTGGGATGTGTATCTGTTTGGATGTGTATGAGGCATTGTTGTAGAGGCTGAGAATACAATGGTGGGTGGAATAAAATCAAGGTCCTTGCTGTCATGGAGTTTGCTTTCCAGCTAGCCAAGCAATAACACAGAAGCAAACAAGATCATTTCTGAAGGAGACAGGTGTTCTGGAAAAACTCCGTCAGGAAGGAGAATGGGATAGAGATGTAATGGAGTACCAGAGAACTCTTCACTAAGGAGACTTAAATGAAGAGAAGGAAGCAGCTGTGAGATCTGATCAGGCACCAACACCAGCTCATTCTGAGAACAGGGACCAATAGACCATGCTTGTTCCTACCTCAGGACCTTTGCACTTGCTCTCTCTTCTGTCAGGAAGAAACAAGTCACTTAACTCTCTTGAGCCTTGGTTTTCTCACCTGTGTTTTGCTCAGGGTTGCACATATCTATAAAGTGGCAGGGTTGGCACAAGAACAAAGGGTTTATGATTGAGAGTGACATTTGCAGCTGAGAAGGGAAACAGCCACCTTGAGAGGTTTTGAGGACTAGGTAGAAGTTCTCTATGAACTATTATAATGTGCCACAATAGCTGACGTGACAGCACAGAGATCTCTCCCTTCCTGGCAGTGAAGACTCAGATCTGGGCAGCATCTCCCTGAGCCACAAATGTGGACCATTCCACAGAAAGCTTAAGGCCTGGCTAGTCTGTCTGTGAATTGCTCCTTCCAAGTCTTGCACTCCCTCCACATGGGGCTTGAGTCTCCAAAGATAAACAAACATGGCATGGGCACCCCAGAGAACCCTCATCTCCAGCAACGGTGATGCCAATGCAAAATGCTCTTTCGTAGGAACCAGCACCCAGCTCACCCCAGACGAGGTCTCCCCAGACAAAGGGGTTGCTAGTGAGTATCCAGTCTTAAATTGTTCTGTTGTTATTATTGCTGTTATTGGTGCTTTTCCCTTGGTCGTCTTGCTTAAGAGAAAGTAGGGGCTGCTATAGGGGCAATGCTTCCGTCTGGAACTAATGCGCCTTTGTTGTGGACAAGCTCTGAGTGGAGGACTGCCGTGTACCCAGTGATAAAAATGGGCAAAGGCCAGGCAGGATGTGAAGAGCATGACCAATCCCCAAGGAGGGGTTTATGGTCTTGTCCATTTTATTGGGCCATAACGTCCCTCTTCTCAGCTTTAGATGTCAGCAACTGGTGACAAGCTTAATGGCTGATGAGTGGAGGAGACAGCCATGGGTCCCACAGCTTAGCTCTCCCCGAAACTGGGACAGGTCACTCTTCCTTGGCCGGCTTCTCGATCCCAAGTGAGCAAATTGGAGAATGTCGGGTAAGCCTGGACAGTAACCCAAGGGGATCCGCCAGGTTCCTCTTGTCCGAGTAAGGCTTTTTCCCCCCACTTTAAAGAACTGTTGATCTGACAAAGGGAAGAGAGGATGTATAGAGTAACGGGAACTGTATGGAAGAATAGCTAAAACATTAAGGTCTCCTCCTTTGCCTTCTATAATTTTGCATCGGCTTCTACCAGGGTAGAGATTGTATTCTAAATTGTTCTAGTCTCTTCACTCTCTTTAATAAGACCTGTAAAAATGAACATGCTGTCTTGTGTGCCTAGAAAGGACTTGTCAGTGTCTCTTTTGTGCTTCTGTCCACTCTTGTTTGATATTCTTAGTACTTTCACCCCGATGAGTTTAGAAATGTCTCAGCAGAGTAGTTGCCATTTATGAAAGACTCCACGGTTTACAGAACACTTTCATATGTATTGTCTTATGGAAGGCTCTGAAAAATAACTACTAATACCTTTGTAAAGAGCCTTCCTTAGTTCGCAAAATAGTTACTGGGCCCTCCTTTTCAGTGACTGCATTTCCCACACTTTTTCTGACTTTGTTGACTTAAGTTCAAAGTCAAGCTAGCAAATCTGTTTTGTCAGATGGGAAGCTGGCAGCTAATGGTTCAGGGAGGCTCCGTGCCCAGCTCACTATGTTCCCCCATGCCCAGAAGAATCTGCTGTCTTCCCGAGAAGTTAGCAGCATTGTGTTTCATGTATTTATTTAATGCTGCAATGGCTTAAGCCAGTCTGCGGGGAAAGCCCTTGAACACTGGGACCTGAGGGACAAAAGGGATTCCCAGACCAGCTCTAAATCAGCCCATTCCAACTAAACAGTCGTTACACTTTATAGGTGCCTGCTTGCCCTTTATTATTTTGGACTACCAGGCTGGGCCTGGAAGTGTGGTACCTCCAGTGCCCTCGCAGAGCAGCGGCTGGCAGCCCAGCCCTGCTGCTTCAGTGTTGGAGGCGGCAGTTGCAGGGGAAATACGGTAACTCACCGGTCTACGGCAGCACTTCCGGGAAGAGCCCCTGGGATGCCGCCTTTGGGACACTATTAGCGAGCACGTGGCAGCCTTGCCCAGTTGGGGCTGCTGCTGATTGAAATGTGTTCAGACTGTGGTCAGAGAAGAGGTGTGGGGAGGAAAAGAGGAGTCTTTAATGAGGATGCTTGCTCTCCTCTTGAATATCTCCTGGGACAGGTTGCCAAACACCAGTCTGTTACTCAAATGAGGGAAAATAACATTCTTTCGTTTCTGTTTCCAGTTTGCTCCATGAACACTGTCAACTGGCTTGTCTCCTAATCTTACCCCCACGGCTCATCTCTATTACCAAATGATCCCATCCTTGAGAAAGATCTCCGACAAGTAGAGTGCTACATAAACGCAAAAAATCAGTATTCAGTATTTCATTCACATTGCCAATAAAGAAACTTACAAGGATATTATAAAAGAAACATCCCCTTAGCTTTTGAAGCAAATGTACATTTTCTTGTTAATAAACGTTTCCTTCCCTCTAATCAGCCTGTGTTGGACGCAAGGACTAAGAATGCGTCTTTCCTAAAGAAAGCATGTAAAGCCAGCACTGCTTTTCTCTTAAGTAGCATTCATTTAAATGATGTGCTCTATAATCGATCCCCAGGGACTCTAGAATTTTCTGTAATTTGTCCCTTTTCTTTTTCCTCATTGGATAATAATTTTTCAGAATAAAATCTTTTGGTGTCAGTATTTTCAAAATATTGCAACACGTTAACCATTCCTAAGCAGGCTACTGTGGAGCTCTATAAAATTAAGTTACTAAAGACCTGAGTTCCAGATTCCAGCTCCGTGTATCTGAATGGAAGCTCTCATATAGATGAAGCATTCTGACCACCACCCGGCCGAAAATTCCCCACTTGTGTCTGTCTAGAATCAGACACCTGGGCATAAGCCAATGTAAATGCTTCCTCAAAGACCTTTAGCAGAAAGAAAACAACTAAATAGATGTTTCCTGACTTTGTTCCATCGATGAATATATTCTTACTCTTAAATATACTTTACCCCTGATAATTTAGAGATCTACCATTGTTGAGAGGATATCATGGATGAGAAGTGTCCTAACATTGCTTTTGTAAAGGTAACATCCTGGCTTGATGAGACAGGAATTGGCAATAGCATCTTTGCAGGGCTTTTCAAAGAGCAACAGGAATGGAAAAAGTTCCCTGGGACCCATTCCCCGACTGCTCCATTTGCGCCGATAATGACTTTATCTCACCATGTTTTCCAAATGACCCATCAAAGCACAAGTTCCCTTAGGAGCACAATGGAGCTGAATATCTGTCCCCGGAACTCTCTTGGGAAATGAAGGACCCAAAGTTGCTGGAACTCGGGCTAAAATTTAAGGACAAAGAGATGAGGTGCGGACTGCAAACTCGATTTCTTTGAATTAGAATCCGCAATTAAATCTTCCCTTTCCCATCAGAACACATCTTTCCTATGCACCTTGATGCCTGGTTGCATACACAACAGATGCACAGACACAGTAGATGATTAATTGATGCACTGAGACCTCAGCAATATGACTTTCAAAGCTTTCAAACCAAATGAAGTAATCTGCATTTGGGCACCGAGCCAAGAGGACTCTAAACCATCTTCCTAAACAGCGCGCCTGGCCCTTCTTCTTTACCCCTGGTGCTCTCAGCTGCCCCTCGAAATACATATGCACTCTCGCAAGAAAGAAGTGACTGTCAAGTGTGATCCAACCAAGAAAGGAGGTCATATAAATTTTTAATTTCTACATATGCCTCTGAAAAATGTATAAGTTGTTCCACAAACAGAAATGCTCTTCCTTGCCAGGACTGCTTCCATCGGTTCAAGCTCTCTGGCAATATATTCAGTTCACGAGGTCCCTTCCTTCCTATCTCCCACGACACACTTACAAGAACATCATAACCAAATTATCTGAGAAGAATTTCTCAGGCCACTCAGACAAAGCCGTCTCTTCCAAGCGAGGGGTTACCCAATGGGAGAGGGAATCTTGCTCCGTTCCTGCTGACAGGTCGCTTTCTGCCTGGGTTTTATCTTTAGCTCCCTAGTAATCCAAACGGAGCAGGGAAACCTCAAACAATAGAGCCTCTTTTCTGCTTTACACCCACGATTTTGGGTCAGCACGGAACAACCATTATGAAATGGGTTTTGGTGCAAAGCAGCGGCCTTGGGTAAGCTAAAATGTTTGCGACACCAAAATAAAGATGTTCCACGCTGCTAAAACCTCAGAGGCACGCAGGGAACAACTAAAATGAAATTCAACTCCAAGGTTTACTCAGCCTGACTTTTAACTCTTGTCTGCCTGATACACACCCATCCAGAAGAATCGGCAGAAACCCCGGGTGGACAAAAGAGGGCAGTGTTCGCTGTGTCTTTCTTTCTGGCTCTTCGCTCTGTATGGAAATGCAACTGAGCCAACAGAAAACTATGCCCAGCATTTCATAACACAGGAAGTGGGGAAGTAGATTAGATATTGGACTCTGCAGTCACCGCAGAATGAGCAGTTCGTTTGTAAAAATCCTTTTTTTTTTCCCCTCCGACCCATGGAGAGCTTTTTTGGTCTTGTTTTTTATTCAGATGGACTAAACCTCTCAAAGAAAATAAAGGAAGAGGTCGTCTTCTTCAAACTCTAACATCTCATAAAGGCTCATTGAGTTCCAACCCTTCCTTCTGCAGACGAGGACCAGGTCTGGACGTTTATCATTTGCTTCTCTTTGTGTTCAGATTTTATTATCAGCATGTGGGGAAAGGGAGTCGGATTTTCCTCCCCGAGGTACTTAGAGGATCTTCAGTCACTTCAAAATAAGACTCCTGTATGCCCTGTGCATAAAGAAACTAGGACCTAACAAGGGAATCCTGTCTCCTGCCCGGCATGGCATCTTACTGGGTTGGACTAGATGTACATTTTGGAGAGAGAGTTTTCATGGACATGCTATTTTACCTAATAAAGGATTACAACCTGAGCATTCAAAAATGCACATTTTACCAACATATCCACCTATTTTTTAACTATATGTATATCTACTGTCTTTTCTTTTGATAAGAAAGTACTCTTTAATCCCAGATTAATTCACTCCTTTCTACCCACATCTTTGAACTCCTGACGTGTGTAAGCCTCTGTGTTGGACACACAAAGGTGAAAAGGACACTGTTGTAGCCCTTAAGAGACTGAAGGCTAAAATCAGGTTAGAAGAATCAGATGAGGCCATAAATAACCATGAAACAAGGCAGAACGGAGTTCATCTAGAAGAAAAATACAAACAAATAGCAAAAGGAGAGGTTGTATTCATCTGGAGTGGAAGGCTGAAGGGAAACCTCAATAAACGAAAGAGCCTTTACATGGGACCCTGAAGAATAGGTAGGTTTCCCAAGGCAGATGAATGGATGGTCAGAGAAGAGAAACCCAGGACTGAGCAAAGGCAGGTTGGCAGAGGGGGCTGGGGCCGGTCCCGAGCAGCCAACAGCCCGTTGCTAACACTTGTAGAAAGAAGAGGTAAAAGAAGAGGTTGGAAATGCTAGCTAAAGCCACACCGTGGAGAGCTTCAGCATTAGGCTGGTGGCCTTGATTCCAAAAGGCAATAATAGGAAACCATTGGAGGTTTGAGGCGAGCAGGACCAGGATTAGATTTAATTTTAGGAAAATTAGTCTGACCTGGAGAAGGAGAGGGGATTCAAGGAGGGTAGCAGGAAGTGAGGAGACCAGTTAAGGCACTATTACTGCAGAAACACATGGGGTGAAATGCTGTGGTAGCCAGTGCAAAAGGAAAGAAGGGGACAGTGGCCTTAAAGGTTTGGCAGCAACGTACCTACTGAGCGGGGAAGGCAGGGCAGCAGGCAGGGGGCCAGAGTGAGTTGCAGTGAAAGTGTCATTAGTAGAGGCACAAAGGGAAGGTGGAGAAGCTGGTCTGGGGGAAGGTGATCCTGGCTTGGGCCTGGGTGTACTGACTTGGAGACTCCCACAAAATATCAATATCGAGATGTCCAAGGGATGGCTGAAAACCAGGACGGGTTCTCAGAGACAGGTCAAAAGAACAGCACATTCCAGGTTGAAGTAGACCAAGGTGATGGCTGAAGATTGCCATTCTAGAAGGTTCCACCCTCTTGATACCCCAAACCGTGGTCTAAGGCAGTTTGCAGACCTCTCTCAAGGTGCTGTCAATTTGGGAATGTTGCGTTCTTGCATCTCTTTTGGTTTCTACTTGTCTTGATATTGGTATACAGTATCCTAAGGAAGCCCAGTTTATAAAAAGATTAATGTGAAACTGCAAATTAGTCCTGGGAAAAGGGAAGGAAATTCTGATTTTCTTTACAAAAGGATTATTCAGATAGAAAATGCTTTAGCATTGAATCCCATTAAAAGGCTTTGAAGGCATTTAAAAAATATAATCTGGCCCGTATATAATCAATTTAAACACAGCCTTCTAGGCAAACCTTCGTTTAAAAGCGAGGTATATTCTAGTGATTCACACAGCCTTGTAGCTTCATTCCTGGGGCAAATTGAAACAATGGTATTGGAAATGAAGATGGGACATTAGGAGGCAGTATGGTACGATGGAAAGATCTGGAATCAGATTTAGACCTGGCTTTGCCCCTTACTAGCTTTGTGAGCACAAACATAAGAAAGTAGAACGTTCTGGGCTTCCCTGGTGGCACAGTGGTTGACAGTCTGCCTGTCGATGCAGGGGACGCGGGTTCGTGCCTCAGTCCGGGAAGATCCCATATGCCGCGGAGCGGCTGGGCCCGTGAGCCATGGCCGCTGAGCCTGCGCGTCCGGAGCCTGTGCTCCGCAACGGGAGAGGCCACAGCAGTGAGAGGCCCGCGTACCGCAAAAAAAAAAAAAAGAAAATAGAACGTTCTGCCCAAAGTGAGCATTACACAAGGCAATTAGTGTGAAATTGCTTTGCACAGTTCCTGGCACATAGGGGCTGCTTAATAAAGAGCTGAGGCCTCCTTGTGTAGTCCAGTTGGAGAGCTCTCTTGTACCAAAATGCGTGCCTCCCCTCTGTCTCCTTCGCATCTTTATGGAGGGACATGGGACACACCATCTCCCCCAGGGCCATGATTCTTCTTCAGAGCTTTGCGCTCTTGTAAGTATTTTTGGTTTTGGGGTTTGGGGTTTTTTTAAATCAATAACATGGAATGTAGGTCCTGCCCTTAACTAGAGGACAAGCGCTTCAGACCTGAACCAGAGGCGTTACCTCTAGGAGCTCAGAACTCCAAATGGCGCCAGACCCTTGTCTCCGTACTCTGGGACCAGATGAAGGGGCCCTTCCTCGCTCCTTCTTCTCTTGGCCTCCAGGAAAGAGTCAGACAATGCTCAAAATTTTGACTTAATACTAAGTGATAACAGTCCGCAGAGCACTATTCTGGATCCTAGATTACATGTGCTTTCAAGAGCAATATTTTCTTTGAACCCCATGACAAGGCTTTGAGAAACTAACAAGGCACAGCCTGAGTGGATCACATCCCCGCTCCACTGCTCATTAGCCATGTGGCCCCGGGCAGTCACTGACTCTCTCTGTGCCTCAGTGTTGCCTCTGTAAAGCAGAGCTAATGGAAGTATCGCCCACGCATCAGTTATCACAGACCTTAAGGAACATAACTGTGAAAGCTTCTAGGTCAGGGCCTGCGACACAGCGAGTACACACTCTAAAACTGCACTGTTACCCACACTCTCCCAGGGAGAAAACCGAGGCTCAATACGGTTAAGCAGCAGCTCGATATTACACACCTTCAATGCCAAAGCTGGAGCTTAAACCCAGAACTCTTGAAAAATACAACCAGGGCTTCCCTGGTGGCGGCAGTGGTTGAGAATCTGCCTGCCAATGCAGGGGACACGGGTTCGAGCCCTGGTCTGGGAAGATCTCACATGCCGCGGAGCAGCTGGGCCCGTGAGCCACAAGTACTGAGCCTGCACGTCTGGAGTCTGTGCTCCGCAACAAGAGAGGCCGCGATAGTGAGAGGCCCGCGCACCGCGATGAAGAATGGCCCCCGCTCGCCACAACTAGAGAAAGCCCTCGCACAGAAACCAAGACCCAACACAGCCAAAATTAATTAATTAATTAATAAACTCCTACCCCCAACATCTAAAAAAAAAGAAAAGGGAAACCTTAAAAAAAAAAATTCAACCCACATCAAGATTAAAAAAAAAAAAATACAACCACACATAATTTGATCAAGAGAAAGCAAAATAAAGGGCTTTCTGTTCCCTCTCTGTCACTGAGAATTTCCCTGCTGGAGCTACCTCTGTCCCACTCATCCCCCTCCTTCCCTTCTTGCCCCCCCCCAAAAGGTTAAAGGTCGGGTTTTGCAGGAAAGTTGTGTATTGGGATCAGTCTCAGATATACCGCGCTCCTACCTCTGAGCCAGTCCATTCTGTGGGGCTCACTCATCTTTAGTCGAATTCTCTGATAACCCCATTATTTCCAATTATCTGTTTGGCAAATACTAATTGAGTCAGCATCCTGTTAGGCACTAGATGAAAAGATACGACTCCAACCCATTGGGTGACACTTAGGAGAATCATTGTTTACCAGAAACAACTGAGTTACCAGAGGAAATTATGGAATGTTCTCCTCTTTAAAAATAGGACGGTTTCTTAATCAGCGGCCTGTCTGGCTAACTTATCTGGAAGACAAGAAAGCAAAGGCCTGGGAGAGATTCATATCAAGCTGGGGGAGGCTTGTTCTTTGCAATTTGACTAACAGCTCGGAGCAGAGCTGAGCCGTCCCCTCCTCCTTCCCTATGGTGCCTTATAGGAAGACACCGCATAACAAGGTGGTAGGAGCCCAGGCCCCAGTGAGCTGAAGGTGCTTTGCATCCCAGCCCTGCCACTTACCACAGTGCAGTCTTGGGCAAGTTACTGAGCTCTCTCAATCACAGCTTCCTTCCGAGATTCCTCACGTGAGGCATAAAGAGATGGGTATGCAAAAGGCTTACTGTAAGGCTTGACACACAGTAGATGCTCAGTGGATGGTGACTTACAGTGTTATCACAGGGCAAAGGCATACTGTCCTCCATGGTTGGGGGAGGCGTGTGCCTACACAGGCCAAGGCTTCTTAGACTGTGCTTCTCAAGGGGGCTGCAGTCTGCTCCAACAGCGTTCCAGGAAAGCCAGAGCCAGGTTTGTGGCTAAGTGGTGGGCCAGCCTGTCTGCCTCCAGCCTGGCACCCAGACACTAATGTCAGCAAGTGGCCAAGCCACCATCCTTTACAAAAGCCTCTACCTTGTCTCCCTGCTTGCGTCCTGGGCCCCTCCTGTCTAGTGCTTTTTCTTCCCTGTTATGATGCAACCACATTATTGTGAGAACTTGTAGTTTATTCATTTCCACATATGTGTAATATTTTTATATTCACAATTTACTTATTTATTTATTTTGAAGTTTTTGATATTATGAACAGAGCTGCCTGCTAGACACACTCAATTTGTCAAGGGTATAGACTTGTAGGAGCTAAATTATAAAGATATACAATATGTGCATATTCAGTGTTAGTAGGTAATGATTTATAGTTTTATTATCAAATTTTTGCCAGTCTGGTGGGTATGAACTAACAGCTCCTCATGGTTTTAGTTTGCGTGTCTAGGAGTAACAGTGTGATGAGGTATCATTCTGTGTTTATTTATTTTTTAATACATCTAACTCAGCCATGCACGTACATACTTTCAGACCACAGGATGGATTCACCTTATTTATTGAAATTTCTGCCTTATCCCTCAGCTTTCTAACTCACTGGGAACCCACATTTGCAAATGTACTCAATGCCCAGCACGTGCCAGACTCGACTGTGTCTACCCAAGTCTTCACTCGCTGCTTCTACAAGAATCACGTTGCTTGAATGGAATTTTGTTGTTTTCAGTGTCTATCACTCAGTTTGTTTTTTAGGGCTTTGCTCTTTATTTTCCTTCTCGTTGATATTTTACTACGTTTTCCCTCTTTGTCTTATTTCTCCACTCCCCACCTAGCCATTGCCTCCTGACAAACCGAGCTCCAGATTTAAATATCTTCATGTGAATAGAATGTGGAGTCTGTGTCGACACAGGCAAAGTGGGGAGCTGAGGCAACTATCTTTTTTTTACCTTTTGACCCCCTTCATCCATTTCTCTCATCCCCCCACACCTGGCGTCTGGCAACCGCCAGTCTGTTCTGTATCTATGAGCTTGGTTATATTTATGTAACCATTTATATATTATATATCATAATATTATATTATAATAAACTTAGTCACTTAACCTAAGGGTCAATTGTCTCATCAGTATAATGGAGGTCATAATGCATACACTGCTGGTATAATAAGACAGTTGTGAGGATCCAGTGAAGTAATGGATATGTGCAACGGAGATGCTGAGTCCTTCCTCAGTAGTCAATCTTCCCTTCTTCCACTCTAATACAATTGCGAGCTGGGCACATCCTTCCTTCCAGTAAAAGACTACACTTCCCAGCCTCCCTTGCAGCTAGAGGGGACCATGTGACTTAATTCTGGCTAATGGGATGTGAGCTAAAGTGATATGGCAATTTCAAGGTCTCACCCTTAGAGAGAGGGATGTGCCCTCCTCCCCTTTCCCTTTCCTGAGCATTGGAAGCAGAGAAGGTAATGAGCCATCTCAGGCCATTCAGAGGAAGGCACAAAGTGAGCTCTTAAACACTTACGTAGCAAAGCCAGTGTACCAGTTTAGAGTTGTGTATGAGAGGGAAATAACAATTTTTTAAGCCACTTATTTGGGGCATACCCTGATTCATCCATTGGTACAAAGAGCATTTATTGAGTACCTATCACGTGCCAGGCAAATATTAGGTGCTGAGACAGATGCAAAACGTAGTTCCTTTCCTTAGAGAGCCAGAGGGGCAGACATGGCATATACAAGTCATCACAACATAAGGTAGTACGAGCTCTAATGAGGGAAAGACAGGGTGCTATGGGACTCCAGAGGACGCTTTGTAAGCTCTACAACTCACTATGTTTTCATTTATTCAAGTGTTTATTGAACACCTATTATGGGCTAGGCACGGCTCTAGATTTGGGGAGCACAAGAGTAGACAGGCAGACGAGGTCCCAGCTCTCAAGTAGTTTACGTGCCTTATAAACAAACCCTTTTTATATCTAATAAATAAGATAACGTCTAAGAGGATTAAGTGCTATAGAGACCATAAAGCGGGATATTTAATAGAGTGTAACAGGTTTGTTGAGGAGGGGTGCCTACTTTAGACCGGGTGGTCTTGGAAACCCCAGTGACATTCAAGCTGGGACCAGAGTGACACAGAAACTGGGAGAAGAGCATTTGGGGCAGAGGGCAAAGGCGAGTGCAGATGCAAAGGCCCTGCGGTGGGATGAGGGTCAGTGTGGCTGGAGTGACTGAGTGCGCAGGCAGACAAAATCAGGGGGGCAGCCTGACCAGACAGGTGCCTCGTCAGCCACAGTAAGGGGATTGAACTTTTCCCTGAGGTTGGAAGCCTCTGCAGCCTCTTTAAGAAGGGAGACTGGCACGACTGATTGATGTTTTAAATGATCCTTCTGGCCGCTCTGTGGGGACAGTGTGGGGAGGTCACAGCAGCACGCCGGGTCGGAGAGCTGGTGACTCGGATGAGGCTGGCAGCAGTGGGAAGGAGAAGCGGGCAGATTTGGCATCTGTCTGGGAAGCAGGGTTGGCAGAACTTGCTGCTAGAATGGACGGAGGTGTGTGAGAATGAGAATAATCAAAACACAACTCTGAAACGTTTGGTTTGAGCGGCTGGGATGAAGATGGGAAAGGAGAGAGACATGTTTGGGCTGGGGATTGGATCACAAGTTCTGATTCCTACGCAATGGAAGTTATTGGCAGCCATCGCAAAGACTTTGGCTTTCGTCCAAATGAGCTGGAGAGCCTCTGGCAGACTTTGCCACTCCTCGCCCCGGCCCTGCCAGCTCTCTCCACCCAGCAACCAAAGTCCTGACCGCGTGACCTACACCATCCGGCTCCCATCACCTCTCTGACCTCCCCCAGTGGGGCGCCTCCTTGCTCACTGGTGGCCGTCTTCTTTCTCGACACTTCCAGCCCTGCTCCTGCCTCAGGGCCCATGTCCCTGCCTCTCTCAGCACAATCTGCTTGTCCCCCAGACACTCACCTACGTCTCCCCCTCACCTCTTTCAAATCATTCTCCAAATGTCACTTTCTCAAGGAAATCAATGCTGGCCACACCACTCTTTGGAAAATTGCAAAACTCCACTCTTACCCTCTGGCCAACATACCCCGTCCCTCTCTCACCAGATTTATTTTTCTCCAAAGTACTTACCACCTTCTAATAAACGAACATCTTTCTAACTTACTTATGTACTGTCCATCCCCTCCCACTTGAATATAAACTTCATGAGGACAGGGATTTTCTCTGCTTTGTTCACTGCTGTATCCCCAGAGGGTAGAACGGTACCTGGCACATAGTAGGGGTTCAAAAAATATTTGCTGTGTCAATTAAAGTGCCTTATGTTATCTTTCTCTCTTAGGGAATTATTATTTCAATATATATTTGTTTTTAGTAAGAGGTAAGGAAGAGGAAATCTGTGTTCAGGTCCCATCCTGAGTTGATGGCTAGTTCCCCACGTAAATGAGAACAGTTGGTCATTTCTACTATCACCCCATTTTACAGTCGGGAAAACTGAGGCTTAGTGAGATTCTAATTTTTCTAATTCCTTAGAAGTACTAGCCATGCACTGGCCTGGTTAAGTTATTCAGCCAAACCAGTGTACCTGAGCAGGACTCAGCATGTTTTTTTCACACTCACACACACTTATAATGCAACAGTGAGGGGAGATTAGATCTTGTATGAGCACAGATTTGAAAAGCCCTGGCATTCATGAAAATTAAAACTGTGAGTAACCTCTGTGTGGGATACTGAGGAGACAAGGAATCTTCTAGTCATCAGTACAGGACCCTGGTCTTTGGTTTGCTTCTTTGACATTTATTAAGAGCTTACTACTTTCTGCCCACCAAGGTCATCTGACTTATCTGTACTGTTAAACTTCATTGTAATAAAATGAGAGAGAGGAGGAAAAAAAAAGCTTACTGCTTTCTTTAAGAAAAAAATAGCACAAAAAAATATACACAGATATTCATAGCATCACTATTAATAATAGGCAAAAGGTAGAAACCACCCTAATGTCCATCAACAGATGAATGGATAAATAAATTGTGGTGCATAAATGCAATGGAATATCATTCAGCCATAAAGCAGAATGAAGTCATGATAACTGCTGCAGCATGGATGAACTTCAAACACATGATGCTGAGTGAAAGGAGCCAGACACAAAAGGTCACATATTGTATGATTCCACAGATAGGAAATGCCCCTAAATCCATAGAGACAGAAAGCAAATTGGTGGTTGCCAGGGGCTGGAAGGCCTGACTGCTTACAGAGTATGCACTTGATCTGGGGCGAGGAGAGTGTTTTCGAAGTAGATGTGGTGGTTACACGCCATTGTGAGTGTCCTAAATGCCATTGAATCGTTTGCTTAAAAATGGTTAATTGCATCCTGTGTGAATTTCAACTCCATTTTTTGGGAAAAATCACATGCATCAATTTGTTCAGGTCATCTTTACAAACGCCCTACAAATTAAGTACTAATGCTATTATTCCCGGGAGAAACCTGAGCCTGGAGAGGGTAAGGGACCTGGTCAGGGTCACACAGATGTCAGACCTGAAGCCGGGGGCTGGATGACTCCAAAGCCTTGGCTCAGAGTCAGGGCGTGGACCCTGGGAGAACAGAGGGCTGGCTGGGGTGTGCGGGGGGAGGGGTGCCAAAGGAGAGAAGCACCGCGCAGAGGCAGGGTCCAAGCAGAAGGGCTCTGGGGTCTCTCTAGGGTCCCGACTAACACCAGCAAAACTCAGCGTCTTGAACCTTTTGGTTCCTGCTAATTCTGCCCTCTGGTCTGACTGTGCTCCCCGGGCTTCTCTCTGTTCCTCTGAACTCCCTGCATCAGGAAAAGGCCAAGAGCCATGACTAAGGGGTGGGATGGGGGGATGGGCAGGGGTCGAATGAGGAATCAGAGGACCACACAGACACTGGACCAAAGGCCCTAATTCCCATCTCTCTCCTCTTCCTTAAAATGTCTGTAAGTCCTTGACTCAGCGACAGAGCCCTTGAGTGACTCGAATATCAACATATTTTGAAAGAAGGGCATATTTTAGGGAGTTCTGTCTCAGAAGATTTAAATATGGTGTTATTCAGCTTGTGGGGGGAGCAGGGGTGGCTGGTGGGTGGGGAGAGAAGGAAGGATGGAAGTAAATGTGGCAGAATGACACAATAATAGGGCTAATGATTTCAACATTTAAAAGTTGAACA